>NC_137125.1:24595944-24603444 GCF_949319135.1 Squalius cephalus
ATAGTTTACTATAATGAAAACAAAATCTTCACAACATAAAATACAATGATGTACTATTTTCTCATCATTCTCAGCCACTGCTCTTTGGTTAGGGTCTCCCTGTTTGGGCAGTAAATTCTGCCTTTGAACTGGCTATGGCCGGTGTCTGTGGTGCGTGGCTCTCCACATTTAGTGCATCTGTTGGATGTGACTGTTCTAGTGTATTTACGCTTTTCTTTTTGTGGCGTGTCTTGCATTTGACAAGGGCCAGTTGTGCTCTCAGAATGTGGTGTGCAAACTCTACTGGGTGCAGTGGTCTGGGGTGGCGGCAGAAGCAGAATGCTACTTGCTGTAGGGGTTGGTGGCACTAGGAGTGGCATGTAAAAAACTGCTGGCTGAGCTGTATGTTGTTTTGGCTGTATGGTTCTCAGCTCAGCTCTATCTTTGACAACTAGCTTGGTTTTTGCCCACCCAGCCGTGTCAAGTGGCATGTTGTAAGTGTGTTCATGCATGTGTGGTGTGACTTGAGTGGGCCTAGTGTTTACTCGGAGTAGTGGTTCACTGGCAACAGGGCGTTCATCAGGCAGTACCAACCCTTGCATCAGAATTGCAACTTCTTGTGCCTTGAATCTTTTGTTATGCCACTGTATCAACGTGGTCTGATTTACAGTAACAAGTTGCAGAGTTGTATCTTTCATAATAATGCCGTTGATTAAAATGAGCTGTCGAATCTTTTTATAATCATTTAGAATTAGTGACCATCTTGAAAGGGTTTGGTGTCCAATTTTCTTGGGGCTATTATGAATGTTGCACAATCTGATAAATATTGTTTCTACAAGACGGCTGCAGTTTGGCCACTGAGCAGCTGAACCAGTAGAACCAAGTACACACCTTTTTGTACTTTCAACTCCTGCAAATACAGCCTTCTTTTTCGGAGACCTAAACCGACCAGTGAGCAGTCTCTCCTGATGTCGAGCAGCATAAGAAATCCGGTCCTTATCGTGTTGCTCCAAGTTCTGCCAAAGACCCACAATGGTGCTGGCCTGCTGATTGGTAAGAGTGAGGCCTTTTTCATTTCTTAGCTCCACCAAGTATTCCGCAAGCTCATCAACACGATCCATTCCTGCCAAACTCTGTTCATCCACGGCCTAGGAGGAAGTATTACATTAGATTTGAAGTATTTCAAGAAGGTCAAACATCAATAAATATAAAGCATACTGGTATTTCTCTTACAACTTGCTCTGAAGATGTAGATTGTCCAGGTAACCCAGACGGGACCCCCAGCAGGTGAGTGGACTGGACAGGAGGAGCGGGTGCAGACGGGACCCCCAGCAGGTGAGTGGACTGGACAGGAGGAGCGGGCGCAGGTTGGACCCCCAGCAGGTGAGTGGACTGGACAGGAGGAGCGGGTGCAGACGGGACCCCCAGCAGGTGAGTGGACTGGACAGGAGGAGCGGGCGCAGGTTGGACCCCCAGCAGGTGAGTGGACTGGACAGGAGGAGCGGGTGCAGACGGGACCCCCAGCAGGTGAGTGGACTGGACAGGAGGAGCGGGCGCAGGTTGGACCCCCAGCAGGTGAGTGGACTGGACAGGAGGAGCGGGCGCAGGTTGGACCCCCAGCAGGTGAGTGGACTGGACAGGAGGAGCGGGCGCAGGTTGGACCCCCAGCAGGTGAGTGGACTGGACAGGAGGAGCGGGTGCAGACGGGACCCCCAGCAGGTGAGTGGACTGGACAGGAGGAGCGGGCGCAGGTTGGACCCCCAGCAGGTGAGTGGACTGGACAGGAGGAGCGGGTGCAGACGGGACCCCCAGCAGGTGAGTGGACTGGACAGGAGGAGCGGGTGCAGACGGGACCCCCAGCAGGTGAGTGGACTGGACAGGAGGAGCGGGTGCAGACGGGACCCCCAGCAGGTGAGTGGACTGGACAGGAGGAGCGGGCGCAGGTTGGACCCCCAGCAGGTGAGTGGACTGGACAGGAGGAGCGGACTGACCAGAAAGCTCAGGAGCACAAGAAGCCGGTAGCACTGAGATCATATCAGATGTGTCCAAAAGTAAATCGGCAAGAGTGACCTCAATATGTTCAAGTTCTTCAAAGCCCTCATCAGTCTCTACTGGCTCTTCCAACTGCTCCAGCAATGTATTTGCCTCCTCGGAGTCTGACGCCATACACTGTAGAGGTTCATTGTTCTGCCTCAACAGGTACTGCACTCCAATCAGTTCACCTGAAAATGCAAAACCAATTTTGAAAAAAAAAAAAAAAAAAAACTACATAGAAACAGAGACAGAACTATGAGCATAAACATACAATATTAAATATGAATACCTGTGTACTTTGCGGGTGGTGTAAAAGAAGGAATCAGCTTCCTGCCAAAAACCTTCTCATAATCTTTATTCACACTGTGAACCAGCTCGCCCGAGTATGTGCGCAGGCCAGAGGCCTCTGCCTCCAGAGCAGCTGCTGCCCTGTTGTGGTTCCAGCGATGTAGCCCATCTAGTAGGTAGATCTGGAAGTTAAGCGAGTTTGCACTGTTTCCTAAAGTAAATACAAAAAAATGACAAAAAGGAATAAGGTAAAGTATTTCTGTTAAACATAAACATTATTGAGTTGCACGTACCTGGAATGAACCGGTTTAAGTGACAGTGGAATGACTCCAAAGATGTAGAACCTCTGGCACAGCGCAGTGTCTGCAGTTGCACTCCTCCCTTGGTGATGGTGCCAGTCTGTGTGTACAGCGCCACACCAGGTGGGTCCTGAATACACTTAACATGTCTCTTCTGAACACGCCAGATGTGCTGCATTCTGATGGGGTCCAGAAGAGGAACACCAAGGGCATCCTTACCCTTGTCACTGATGAGCTCACTGATGAGCTGATCCAACAGCCGGATGGTTTGCTCTTCTCCACGAGTCCTCCTCCTGCAGTGCAGCTCTAACTCTTCTTTTGTTATGTGCCGATCTAGCTGCTTCTCCGTCAGAGCCATCAGGCCTTGCTCTTTTAGCTGTGCTCTTTTTGCCTCTCTCAGCTTGTTGACATCAGCAGCATCCCACTCAAAAATACATGCTGACATGCGAGCCATGAAAGTGGGGTAGAGCTGGTGTGCATCAGTGGTGCATCCCACAGCCAGGCGTCGCATAAAGTGCCAGATGTCGAGGCGAACAATCAAGTTAGGCCATCCACCAAATCTGGCCTTCAGCTTGGTCTCACCCACATCCTTGCAGCAGCCACAGTCCACATAGAGAGCAACAGGAGGGTCTACACCTGCAGCTTTATACCTGCGAGAAATAATTATCAAAAATAATTAAAGAATTTCATCATCAAACAACAGTAAATTACAAATGAAAATTGTAAATAGTAAATTCTAAACTAAGGACAAGTTAAATTACATGTAACTGAAAATGTATTACAGGTAACATACCTGTCTACCAAGCCAGCTGCCATAAGATCCAAACCTGGTCCCTCACCAGCAGTCAAGACACTGATGAGCACTTGACCCATCTCGTTACCAACGGATGTCAGCCACTGTGCAGTGCCTTTTGCCGGTCCTGAGAGCTTTTTGGTGATCTAAAACAAACATATATATTAAACCAACAGTAGCAACTCCTTCAATGGTTCTATTGCATGAATATAGAGCTTATGCGTGTAATGTCATAAAAAAAATTGAGTGGCTATCTCTGCAATGTTATTCTTGTTTTAATCTTTGAATTGTCCCTCAATTTGACATTCCATCTTATGTTATTAAGTTGTTCATTCATTTGAGGTTCCATTTCTATTTAGATTTAAATAGAAATAGAATCTGCATAACCTCAATACAATAATAATTAAAGATGTACCTTTCTGGTGGAATCCAGTTTTAAGATGGATCCATAAGTGGAGGTGATACTAGCCTTGATATCCTCCAGCCTGAACAGGATGTCTTGGCTGTACACCACTGAAAGCCACTTATAGCTGGGAATTGCCACAGGTTGGGGAGGCTCTTCAAATGTTGGCGGCATCAGGCAACTTTTGCTGATAAAAGAAGCACACTCGCTGGTATACCGCGCAACCCTTTTCAGCCACTCTTCACTGTGGTTCTCTTTCAACTGGCCAATCAGTCGGACAGGGCCATTCCCCAGACCACGTTCCCGTAGGAGGCGTATCACCCTGATGTCACAGGCATATCTGTAATAAGAAATAAATTATATATACATGGATAAGCAACTGACAAAAATCACACAATAATGCAACATACCGGCGGGTAAGAATGACCCTAAACTCAGAACGGTGGGCCACGTCCAGCTGCTCAAGTATTTCCCTATTCCAAGACAGGTAGCTGCGGCGGCACTTGGAGCAAATCAGAGTCTCTGTGACCAGGTTGTAAAAGCGGTCAATGTCAAGGACCTGACGCACCCGCCTGTGAAGACCTCCACTAGTCAGAGGGCTTTTACAGGCTTGGTCCGCACACAGCAGCCTGACTTTCCACAGCCTATACGGCATCCACAGCAGTAAGGGATGGGCAAAAAATCTGGCTGATGTTGGTGCCTGGTGGTAAATAAGGGATGGCTGTGGAGGGAAATACCACAACTGGAGATGGTCCTGGAGCTCCAAATTCCCACGAGCACCAACTCTGAACAATCCTGTGGAGACCCATTGGTGATCCTCCTGGGGCATGGTTTTAGGCCACAGGAGAGGAACTGCAGCAGAGTGCTCAGGCTGGAATGCGCTCTGTAGACACAGAAAAGGACAGGTCAAATAAAGACAAAAAAATACTAACCAAACATAGTAACAAGTGCAATGTTTTACCACATTCACTCCTAAACTCTGCCCCTCCACTGGCCGATGCCGTTGTTTTGGAGGCGGTAATGGAGGAGCAAGAAAAAATGATTCTGCACTTGGAGGCTGTGGTGGAGAGATGGTTTGAGGAGGACCACCTGCTAGCACTGGAGCCTCACACACATGGGCAGCTGCATTTGTAGCAGTGGTTGAATGAGTCTAAAAATACAAGGTATAAAAAAATTGTATCATTGGAAAAAATTTTTTCAGCAAAGAATTAATAATTATTCATTACTTACATGAGCTTTCCGTCCAACATTTAAATTTGGCTTTGCACTCTCCACATGCTTTCCACCAAATCTGGACCTTTTAAACTTTAAAGAGAGAAGTATTAATATGACAATTGTGAACCATTTTAAAACACATGCCATCATATGTACCGAAGAAAGGGTGAGCTTGGGCCTTTTCACCAAACTTGCGGGTGTAGTGTCAGCCGTGGGATGCTCTACTGGAGCAGTGGTTGGGAGCTGAAATATGACAAGAATATAAAATATTTGAATTTGTTATGAATTCTCTCTCACATAAAGCTATAAAATCTACCTACCATTAAGGAGCTACATTGACCACTAGTTGATTGGTCTGCACTGCTTGTGGGTCTAGATGAGGCTGTAGGCACTTGCTGCTGCATAACAAAAATGTATAAAACAGTGCATATATATACAGTATGAAATAAAATTTCCAAGAAAGTCTGACTTAGAAAGATGATGGACAAAATCACCAGTGATTTAAAGAAAGCACAATATTACTGTTCTATTCTATGTTAATAGTATAAACAATAATGTATAAGAACCCCTTTCATGCAAATGACGTGACAAATTTAGATTTGGGTTTTTTATTCAGTTATTAGTGATGTAGTTAGTTTTAACCTTATGACCTTCTTTTACCTGCTACGCAATTTCCTCTGCTGTGGAACAGACCTTTTGCCAAACCAACCCAGATAGAAACAACAGAAATTGTCCAAGAATACATTAATATTAAGAAATACCACATTTTTATATTGTGTGCACACTGCATCAACTGTAGTTAAACTGAAAGAGCCCAAATTAGCCTACCTTATGAGGATGAAATCCACACAAACACATCTGTGGCTGGGAGAAAAGCGTCCGCTGGCCTCTCAGCTGCAGAGGGCACTTCTCTATCTGTAAACAAAACAAAAGATGCCACTTACTTACCAAATTTTGTCTTGTACAAGTTCTTGTTTTATGCTCATACTGTACATACTGAAAATATAATATGTCTACTACTCAAAATTAATATATCTATATATCTATATATATATATATATATATATATATATATATATATATATATATATATATATATATATATATATATATATATTCCTTTTGATACTTTTCCTACATACCTTCTGATACAGACTGTACCACTTCTTTTGCCTTGGAGCAGGTCGGTTACCTGCATCTGATGGCCAGACACCAGTGGAGGCAAAAGACCTGAGCCGCGAGACCCACTCAATATCATCCATAGCCTTGTGGCTTTTTGATTGTTGTTTGGACATTTTCTGTAATGACAGATAAGCAGTTGTATTCATGTTATAGTGTAATTACATTAAGTCATCATGGCAAGGGCCCAAAATGAGGGATTACAGAGACATGCACCGAACATGTATGCAACACATGATATGTACCACACCAGCTCAATCCTGTTAATAACCAGGGCTTGACATTAACTCTAACCAACTAGTCAAACACTATTAGATTTCTATTGTATTCTACTCTCACAAGCCCCTTTGTTCAGATGAGTGCACATTTGATTTTGTATGCTATAAAAAGAACTAGTTGTACCATGTTTTTACTGTTTTGTTTTCATAGATTGTATAGATATATAACCTTTGATAGTTTCATATCAAGCCCTGCTTGCCTAGAAAAGGCGGATTATTTTGGCGCAAAAGTGCACTCCTTTGCATATGCCTACAAATAAACCATGAATATGGTACCAACACATGCTCAATTGTATTTGGTGACAGCGTAAAGTGTTACATTTGTCATAAAGTTAATATGAAGCTACTGATGGTAGTAGTGCGAACCTAGCGTAAAAGTTTGTTTACAACATTGGCTGATCGATAATGACAAAAGCCGCATTTAGCGGCAGCAAACAGGCTAGCAAAATCCTATATGAAAATAGAAACAATTGAATATCCAATAATACACATAAAAGTTCTTACCGGAATCGTCAAGAGTACAAGGAGCAAGAAGGATGAGTTCAGAGTTCAGCGTTCAGCATTCTGCATTCAAAGAAACAGCATCGGCAGCTTCAGCATCCACCTGTCGTGCAATTGGCCAGCAAAAAATGGACGCCTCTAGATGATAGGCTATTGAATTATTGACCCACCCGCCTGATTGGCCAGCGAAAGATTGAATCTCTAAGGTGATTGGTCGCCATATACAGTCCTACGGCCGTCGGGTACCGCCATTTCGGCCAGGTACAAAGGCGCTTTAGCCAGCAGAGATTTTTGGGAGACCGCCCGTCACTTTCGAGACGAGCAGAGCTGAAGGTCCCATAGAAAAACAGTGGCCCGTACGGGGATCGAACCCGCGACCTTGGCGTTATTAGCACCACGCTCTAACCAACTGAGCTAACCGGCCTCGCTTTGACTGCTTTTGTCCCCAATTTTTTCAGAAATATCCTGGTTTCCCTAATCAGGCTGAGGAGATTAAAAGCAAAGCCTAAGAACGGGCTCGTCCGGGATTTG
>NC_137125.1:24730944-24735944 GCF_949319135.1 Squalius cephalus
TAGGCTAATTTGGGCTCTTTCAGTTTAACTACAGTTGATGCAGTGTGCACACAATATAAAAATGTGGTATTTCTTAATATTAATGTATTCTTGGACAATTTCTGTTGTTTCTATCTGGGTTGGTTTGGCAAAAGGTCTGTTCCACAGCAGAGGAAATTGCGTAGCAGGTAAAAGAAGGTCATAAGGTTAAAACTAACTACATCACTAATAACTGAATAAAAAACCCAAATCTAAATTTGTCACGTCATTTGCATGAAAGGGGTTCTTATACATTATTGTTTATACTATTAACATAGAATAGAACAGTAATATTGTGCTTTCTTTAAATCACTGGTGATTTTGTCCATCATCTTTCTAAGTCAGACTTTCTTGGAAATTTTATTTCATACTGTATATATATGCACTGTTTTATACATTTTTGTTATGCAGCAGCAAGTGCCTACAGCCTCATCTAGACCCACAAGCAGTGCAGACCAATCAACTAGTGGTCAATGTAGCTCCTTAATGGTAGGTAGATTTTATAGCTTTATGTGAGAGAGAATTCATAACAAATTCAAATATTTTATATTCTTGTCATATTTCAGCTCCCAACCACTGCTCCAGTAGAGCATCCCACGGCTGACACTACACCCGCAAGTTTGGTGAAAAGGCCCAAGCTCACCCTTTCTTCGGTACATATGATGGCATGTGTTTTAAAATGGTTCACAATTGTCATATTAATACTTCTCTCTTTAAAGTTTAAAAGGTCCAGATTTGGTGGAAAGCATGTGGAGAGTGCAAAGCCAAATTTAAATGTTGGACGGAAAGCTCATGTAAGTAATGAATAATTATTAATTCTTTGCTGAAAAAATTTTTTCCAATGATACAATTTTTTTATACCTTGTATTTTTAGACTCATTCAACCACTGCTACAAATGCAGCTGCCCATGTGTGTGAGGCTCCAGTGCTAGCAGGTGGTCCTCCTCAAACCATCTCTCCACCACAGCCTCCAAGTGCAGAATCATTTTTTCTTGCTCCTCCATTACCGCCTCCAAAACAACGGCATCGGCCAGTGGAGGGGCAGAGTTTAGGAGTGAATGTGGTAAAACATTGCACTTGTTACTATGTTTGGTTAGTATTTTTTTGTCTTTATTTGACCTGTCCTTTTCTGTGTCTACAGAGCGCATTCCAGCCTGAGCACTCTGCTGCAGTTCCTCTCCTGTGGCCTAAAACCATGCCCCAGGAGGATCACCAATGGGTCTCCACAGGATTGTTCAGAGTTGGTGCTCGTGGGAATTTGGAGCTCCAGGACCATCTCCAGTTGTGGTATTTCCCTCCACAGCCATCCCTTATTTACCACCAGGCACCAACATCAGCCAGATTTTTTGCCCATCCCTTACTGCTGTGGATGCCGTATAGGCTGTGGAAAGTCAGGCTGCTGTGTGCGGACCAAGCCTGTAAAAGCCCTCTGACTAGTGGAGGTCTTCACAGGCGGGTGCGTCAGGTCCTTGACATTGACCGCTTTTACAACCTGGTCACAGAGACTCTGATTTGCTCCAAGTGCCGCCGCAGCTACCTGTCTTGGAATAGGGAAATACTTGAGCAGCTGGACGTGGCCCACCGTTCTGAGTTTAGGGTCATTCTTACCCGCCGGTATGTTGCATTATTGTGTGATTTTTGTCAGTTGCTTATCCATGTATATATAATTTATTTCTTATTACAGATATGCCTGTGACATCAGGGTGATACGCCTCCTACGGGAACGTGGTCTGGGGAATGGCCCTGTCCGACTGATTGGCCAGTTGAAAGAGAACCACAGTGAAGAGTGGCTGAAAAGGGTTGCGCGGTATACCAGCGAGTGTGCTTCTTTTATCAGCAAAAGTTGCCTGATGCCGCCAACATTTGAAGAGCCTCCCCAACCTGTGGCAATTCCCAGCTATAAGTGGCTTTCAGTGGTGTACAGCCAAGACATCCTGTTCAGGCTGGAGGATATCAAGGCTAGTATCACCTCCACTTATGGATCCATCTTAAAACTGGATTCCACCAGAAAGGTACATCTTTAATTATTATTGTATTGAGGTTATGCAGATTCTATTTCTATTTAAATCTAAATAGAAATGGAACCTCAAATGAATGAACAACTTAATAACATAAGATGGAATGTCAAATTGAGGGACAATTCAAAGATTAAAACAAGAATAACATTGCAGAGATAGCCACTCAATTTTTTTTATGACATTACACGCATAAGCTCTATATTCATGCAATAGAACCATTGAAGGAGTTGCTACTGTTGGTTTAATATATATGTTTGTTTTAGATCACCAAAAAGCTCTCAGGACCGGCAAAAGGCACTGCACAGTGGCTGACATCCGTTGGTAACGAGATGGGTCAAGTGCTCATCAGTGTCTTGACTGCTGGTGAGGGACCAGGTTTGGATCTTATGGCAGCTGGCTTGGTAGACAGGTATGTTACCTGTAATACATTTTCAGTTACATGTAATTTAACTTGTCCTTAGTTTAGAATTTACTATTTACAATTTTCATTTGTAATTTACTGTTGTTTGATGATGAAATTCTTTAATTATTTTTGATAATTATTTCTCGCAGGTATAAAGCTGCAGGTGTAGACCCTCCTGTTGCTCTCTATGTGGACTGTGGCTGCTGCAAGGATGTGGGTGAGACCAAGCTGAAGGCCAGATTTGGTGGATGGCCTAACTTGATTGTTCGCCTCGACATCTGGCACTTTATGCGACGCCTGGCTGTGGGATGCACCACTGATGCACACCAGCTCTACCCCACTTTCATGGCTCGCATGTCAGCATGTATTTTTGAGTGGGATGCTGCTGATGTCAACAAGCTGAGAGAGGCAAAAAGAGCACAGCTAAAAGAGCAAGGCCTGATGGCTCTGACGGAGAAGCAGCTAGATCGGCACATAACAAAAGAAGAGTTAGAGCTGCACTGCAGGAGGAGGACTCGTGGAGAAGAGCAAACCATCCGGCTGTTGGATCAGCTCATCAGTGAGCTCATCAGTGACAAGGGTAAGGATGCCCTTGGTGTTCCTCTTCTGGACCCCATCAGAATGCAGCACATCTGGCGTGTTCAGAAGAGACATGTTAAGTGTATTCAGGACCCACCTGGTGTGGCGCTGTACACACAGACTGGCACCATCACCAAGGGAGGAGTGCAACTGCAGACACTGCGCTGTGCCAGAGGTTCTACATCTTTGGAGTCATTCCACTGTCACTTAAACCGGTTCATTCCAGGTACGTGCAACTCAATAATGTTTATGTTTAACAGAAATACTTTACCTTATTCCTTTTTGTCATTTTTTTGTATTTACTTTAGGAAACAGTGCAAACTCGCTTAACTTCCAGATCTACCTACTAGATGGGCTACATCGCTGGAACCACAACAGGGCAGCAGCTGCTCTGGAGGCAGAGGCCTCTGGCCTGCGCACATACTCGGGCGAGCTGGTTCACAGTGTGAATAAAGATTATGAGAAGGTTTTTGGCAGGAAGCTGATTCCTTCTTTTACACCACCCGCAAAGTACACAGGTATTCATATTTAATATTGTATGTTTATGCTCATAGTTCTGTCTCTGTTTCTATGTAGTTTTTTTTTTTTTTTTTTTTCAAAATTGGTTTTGCATTTTCAGGTGAACTGATTGGAGTGCAGTACCTGTTGAGGCAGAACAATGAACCTCTACAGTGTATGGCGTCAGACTCCGAGGAGGCAAATACATTGCTGGAGCAGTTGGAAGAGCCAGTAGAGACTGATGAGGGCTTTGAAGAACTTGAACATATTGAGGTCACTCTTGCCGATTTACTTTTGGACACATCTGATATGATCTCAGTGCTACCGGCTTCTTGTGCTCCTGAGCTTTCTGGTCAGTCCGCTCCTCCTGTCCAGTCCACTCACCTGCTGGGGGTCCAACCTGCGCCCGCTCCTCCTGTCCAGTCCACTCACCTGCTGGGGGTCCCGTCTGCACCCGCTCCTCCTGTCCAGTCCACTCACCTGCTGGGGGTCCCGTCTGCACCCGCTCCTCCTGTCCAGTCCACTCACCTGCTGGGGGTCCCGTCTGGGTTACCTGGACAATCTACATCTTCAGAGCAAGTTGTAAGAAATACCAGTATGCTTTATATTTATTGATGTTTGACCTTCTTGAAATACTTCAAATCTAATGTAATACTTCCTCCTAGGCCGTGGATGAACAGAGTTTGGCAGGAATGGATCGTGTTGATGAGCTTGCGGAATACTTGGTGGAGCTAAGAAATGAAAAAGGCCTCACTCTTACCAATCAGCAGGCCAGCACCATTGTGGGTCTTTGGCAGAACTTGGAGCAACACGATAAGGACCGGATTTCTTATGCTGCTCGACATCAGGAGAGACTGCTCACTGGTCGGTTTAGGTCTCCGAAAAAGAAGGCTGTATTTGCAGGAGTTGAAAGTACAAAAAGGTGTGTACTTGGTTCTACTGGTTCAGCTGCTCAGTGGCCAAACTGCAGCCGTCTTGTAGAAACAATATTTATCAGATTGTGCAACATTCATAATAGCCCCAAGAAAATTGGACACCAAACCCTTTCAAGATGGTCACTAATTCTAAATGATTATAAAAAGATTCGACAGCTCATTTTAATCAACGGCATTATTATGAAAGATACAACTCTGCAACTTGTTACTGTAAATCAGACCACGTTGATACAGTGGCATAACAAAAGATTCAAGGCACAAGAAGTTGCAATTCTGATGCAAGGGTTGGTACTGCCTGATGAACGCCCTGTTGCCAGTGAACCACTACTCCGAGTAAACACTAGGCCCACTCAAGTCACACCACACATGCATGAACACACTTACAACATGCCACTTGACACGGCTGGGTGGGCAAAAACCAAGCTAGTTGTCAAAGATAGAGCTGAGCTGAGAACCATACAGCCAAAACAACATACAGCTCAGCCAGCAGTTTTTTACATGCCACTCCTAGTGCCACCAACCCCTACAGCAAGTAGCATTCTGCTTCTG
>NC_137125.1:24805944-24953444 GCF_949319135.1 Squalius cephalus
GTTCATCCACCAGTCACAGTGGATGCATCACAGAGCGCCCCTTCCCAAAGCACACCCTCCATCAGTGATGTGTCACATCCTGCAAAGAAACCCAAGCTGACTTTGTCAATGGTGAGCAGACCTTACGATTGCAGGTATCACTGCAGACATTGAAACATCTCAACATTTTCCTATATTTTCCTAACATTTTCCTTTCAGTTTGAAAAGTCAAGGTTTGGAGGCTCACATGTGGCAGCAGCGAAACCAAATTTAAGCATCCAGAGGAAAACCTCTCAGGTTAATATGAAAGACATCATGACTTCTTTTATCATGACACTACATCATTTTATTTCATAAAAAATGCAATCCCTTTAACAGATTAATCATAACGTTTGACTCCACAGACATTAGAGCACTCCAGTTCAGCCGCAGCTTCATGCCCACCCTCTGATCCTTGTCCTCCTCTATCCCCCAAACCTCATCGGCCTGTCATCAAGTCCTCCTCTTCCTTCTTTCTTCCTCCAGCTCAGAGATCACAACACACCAAAGAAACAGCAACACCATCGATTCATTCTGAGTTTGCTGTTGTGAGGAGCCCAGTAAGATGTCATTCAAAATATAAACATGCCTTTGTCATTTAATGCTCTCTTAACTTTTATTTAAACCAATGTTTTTGATAATATCAGCAGCAGGTCTCATCTCAGCCAGAAGACCCTGCAGATCTCCCACTACTGTGGCCACAGACAATGCCACAGCAGGACCAGAAGTGGGTGTCGGAAGCACTTTTTAGGGTTGGTGCAAAGGGTAAACTGGAGCTGCGTGAAAATCTGCAGTTGTGGTATCACCCCCCACCACCAGCCCTGTTGTATCACCAAGCTCCAGCACCTGATCGATTTTTTTCACAGCGGCTCTTGCTCTGGATGCCATATAGGCTATGGAAGGTGCGCCTCCAGTGTACTAATCCTGCCTGTGCCAGGCATCAGCTGTGTGGTGGTGGTCTGCACAGGAGAGTACGACAGGTGTTAGATATTGACAGATACTACAACCTGGTGACAGAGACCCTGATCTGTACCAGATGTAGAACCAGCTACCTGTCCTGGAGTCATGCTGTGTTGCAGCAGTTGGACCTGGCCCATCGATCTGAATTCAGGATCATCCTCACACGCAAGTAAATATTTTGCAGTCATGTTGCTCATATGCTACCTTTTTTGATAAATACTTCTTACAATAATTAGATACCTGATAATAAGATACTTGAATAAATACTTTTTTTTCCAAGGTATGCCTGTGACATTCGAGTTATTCGCTTGTTGCGTGAGAGGGGCATGGGGAATGGCCCAGTGAGGATCATCGGCCAGCTGAGGGAGAACCACAGTGAGGAGTGGTTAAAACGTGTGGCTCGGTACACATCAGAGTGTGTGGCCTTTTTAGATAAGCCTGGCCTGCAGCCACTGCACTTCCAGGAACCACCACCACTTGCTCCAGTATCCAGCTACAAATGGCTCCTCACTGTATACAGTCAGGACATCCTCAACAGGCTCGATCACATCAAGGCCAGCATCACATCCACGTATGGATCAATTTTAAAAATGGATTCAACTAAGAAGGTTAGATGAGCTGCTTTAATGACTGTACTCCTTTCTATAATGAATTGTTAGACCAAAATAGCTTTATTTTTCAATGTTACTGATTTGGATGTATGTTGTATTATTTGCTATGTTTATTGTTTCTTTTAGATCACCAAGAAGTTGAGTGGGCCTGCGAAAGGCACAGCACAGTGGCTTACCTCAGTAGGCAATGAGGTAGGTCAGGTGCTGATGAGTGTCCTGACTGCGAATGAAGGGGCTGGGTTAGACCTCATGGCTGCAGGGCTGATGGAGAGGTACCAGAGAGCTGGTGTTGATCCTCCCACTATCCTGTATGTGGACTGTGACTGTTGCAAGGAAGTGGGAGAGACTAAACTGAAGAGACGGTTCAGCAGCTGGCCCGATGTCATCGTTCGCCTAGACATTTGGCATTTTATGCGCCGTTTGGCAGTAGGGTGCACCACTGATGCCCACCAGTTGTACCCTACTTTTATGTCTAGGTTGTCGTCCTGTATTTTTGAGTGGGACGCAGGGGATCTCACTCTGCTGAGAAGGGCCAAGCGGGAGCAACTCACCCAACAGGGCTGGCCTGCAATGACAGCGGCAGAGCTTGACCGTCATATAAGCAAAGATGAGCTGGCCCAACACTGCAGGAGGAGAACACGAGGAGAGGAAACCACTATCCGCCTCCTTGATATGCTCATCAGAGAGCTCATGGGTGGCAAGGGGAATGACGCCCTTGGTGTTCCTCTCCTTGACAGTGTGAGGATGCAGCACATCTGGCATGTCCAGAGACGGCACGTCACCTGTATCCAGGACCCTCCAGATGTGCCACTCTACACGGAAACTGGAACCATAAACAAGGGTGGGATGGTTCTAAAAACGTATAGGTGTGCCAGAGGCTCCACATCCCTGGAATCATTTCACTGCCACCTAAACAGATTTATTCCAGGTTTGTCATGACAGATTATACCACATCTTGCCACAAATTCCTGTTTATTTAGATATTTGTTTATATCAGTTAACAGATTATATTTTCTCTTTTGCAGTTTCTTAAAACAATGTTTGGCTTTTTATTTATTTTTCTAGGGAACAGCGCAAACAGCCTGAACTTCCAGATTTACCTCCTGGAAGGTTTGTTACGCTGGAATCAGGACCGGGCTGCTGCTGCTGTTGCAGGTGGAAGTTCAACCCTCCGTACTTACACAGGGGAGCTGGTTTACTCTGTCAATGAGAACTACAACAAGTTGTATGGCAGGAAATTGGTCCCTTGCTTCACTCCACCTGCAGTATACACAGGTAAATATATTTTGATAAATGCAGTTCACAATGTTCACAAATTCAAGTGTTTCTGGACAAAAATTATGTAATTTTTGACAGATCAGAGAAAAATAATACTACCAGAATTTTTGTACACTGGATTCTGTGTCCTAGGTGTCAGGATAGAAAATAAAATTAATACTAGAATATAGAGTAACCCTGTCTTTTTATGATGCCCTCTGAATTACAGATTTTTTGTTCATGCACAAGCTGACAACAAAAAGATTTACTGCATTTTAATAAACCTTTCTGATTAATTTCCTTTAAAAATGTTTCCTGTTCCAAATATTTCCTCAGGGGAGCTCATTGGAGTGCAATATTTGTTGAGGCAGAATAGTCAGCCCCTGGAGGACATGTGCCCTACCTCCGATAGGACCTCTCAGCTGCTGGAGGAGATAGATGTGGAGGAGCAAGGGGAAGAGGATGAGGGTTTCATTGATTTGTTGGGAGAGGAAGCCACAGTGACAAATCTTGTGGCATTAGATGACTCATTCCTTATAGATCCACCAGTCCCACCCGCTGCACCACTGCCCTGTTTCCAGGCTCCACCAGTGCCCGGTATCCAGACTCCATCAGCTGCACCACTGCCCTGTTTTCAGGCTCCACCAGTGCCCCGTCTCCAGACTCCATCAGCTGCACCACTGCCCTGTTTCCAGGCTCCACCAGTGCCCCGTGTCCAGACTCCATCAGCTGCACCACTGCCCTGTTTCCAGGCTCCACCAGTGCCCCGTCTCCAGACTCCATCAGCTGCACCACTGCCCTGTTTCCAGGCTCCACCAGTGCCCCGTCTCCAGACTCCATCAGCTGCACCGCTGCCCTGTTTCCAGGCTCCACCAGTGCCCCGTCTCCAGACTCCATCAGCTGCACCACTGCCCTGTTTCCAGGCTCCACCAGTGCCCGGTTTCCAGACTCCATCAGCTGCACCAGTGCCCGGTTTCCAGACTCCATCAGCTGCACCACTGCCCGGTTTCCAGACTCCATCAGCTGCACCACTGCCCGGTTTCCAGACTCCATCAGCTGCACCACTGCCCTGTTTCCAGGCTCCACCAGTGCCCGGTTTCCAGACTCCATCAGCTGCACCACTGCCCGGTTTCCAGACTCCATCAGCTGCACCACTGCCCTCAGCAATGGTAAAATGTTCTTTTCTAGACCAATTGTTTCTAATTTATTTGCCCTTAAGCAGCAAATCCACAAACTCACTTAACATGTAATTAGCATGTAATTATCTAACCAACAGTTATGTTTTTCCAGGCTGTTGACAAGCACTGCATTCCTGGAATGGATCGGGTGGATGAGTTGGCGGAGTGTCTGGTGGAGCTGCGCACACAGGCGAGCCTCACACTTACCAACCAACAAGTTGCAACCATTGTGGGTTTGTGGCAGAACCTGGACCAATTTGACAAAGACAGGGTGATGTATGCTGCTCGTCATCAAGACAGGCTACTTACAGGACGTTTTAGGTCCCCTAAAAAGAAAGCTGTCTTTACTCCTGGTGTCGACAGCACAAAGAGATGTGTTTTGGGTTCCAGTGGCTCTCCAGCACAGTGGCCTAATTGTTGTCGCCTTGTTGAATTGATTTTCATAAGGTTGTGTGACATCCACCGAAGCCCCAAAAAACAGAGGACACAATCTCTGTCAAGATGGGATCTAATTCTTCGCGATTACAGAAGAATTCGGCAGCTAATTCTGAGCAATGGAACGGTGATGAGCGAAACAACCCTTCAGCTAGTTGAGGTAAATCAGAGGACCCTTACAACGTGGCACAATGAACGTTTAAAGGGTCAGGAGGTCTCAGTGCTGTTGCAAGGGCTGGAGCTTCCTGAAGCACGTCCAGTGGCATTGGATGCTCTGCCTCCAGCACAAGTGCAGCCTGTTGTGCCTCCACAATATAGCCACCAGCTGCATAGCTACCAGATGCCACCAGACACAGCTGGACAGGCAAAGACCAAGTTTAGAAAGATCCAGCCCTCAGCTACCTGTACATCTGCCACAGCATTTTCATTTGAGCCATCAGCCTTACACCCTCAGCGTTCAGCCACATTCAGCCAGCTAAGGACAATTTATCCCAGGCCGACAGCTCCGCACCCATTGGTTCCTGACACACCCACTGCCCCTGTTGTGTCTCAGATGGTACTGTTACCTTGCCCAGGCCCATTTTCCACCATTAACCCTGGAGCAATTTCCTCTGACCCACCTGCAAATGTCACAGCCACCCCAACCAAACGGTCATACAATCGCACTGTAAATGCAAATAAGTGCAGAAAGTGTGGCCAATTTCGTACACAAGAAACTGGCCATAGCCAGTACAAAGGCAAAATATTTTGCCCAAATAAAGAGACAATTACCAAGGAGCAGTGGTTACAGAATATGAGAAAATAACACTTGTGTGTCTGTGATTTATTCATTTTGCTCTCTTGGTTGGCTCAGCTCTTGTTTTTTTTTTATGTTTTTTTTTTTTAATCTTCCAGACAGATTTAATTTTAAAGTATTATACTGTGCTTTTTTTTTAAATCTTGTATTATTATTATGAAAACCATTTCAAGTAAAATACAAAAATATGTATATGTGAGTATGTATAAGGATGTATAATTACACTATAATACATATTGAAATATATAATAAATATTAAACAACAATAAACTATTATATATAAGTACAGTGCACATACAAATATTTTTATATACTTATATTTTATATAGTTCATACATTCTTATTTTTTAAACTTATTTTTATGTTTGTGTTCTTTTGTTGTTCCATATGGTGAATTTAGTACTTTTCCACATTTTTCTAATATGTATATAGTTAATAAATCTGTGTCTCTATGAAGACTGGTGTGTTGTATTTATTTGTTTTATTGCATGTAATAAAATTCAGTGTACAGTTGCATTCAGTGTCAAGTAGCCTAGCTGTTCCTTTTCACTCTGAATATATTACAATATAGTGTGAATGCAGTAATAAGGGGGTTATTTTGCCCCTACTGCCATAATAAATGATTACCTTAATTGCATTTGGACAAAAATGACTATCTTAGTATTATGGATGAAATTTTATAATGAATTCAAATGGTTTACTTCAAAAAGAAAAATTAAACTTTTAAATGAAACAATCGATAAAAATCAAATACACACACAACTTTCTAAATCAAACTTAGAAACGAAACAAATAAAAAAATTAAAAAATTTTATGTGACGGCGTGGATTCGAACCTATGACTTCCTGAATTTCTCACATTTTTTTTTCCTCTTTTCTCCCCCCTTCTTCCCCTTCTTCCCCTTCTTATACAGACTATTCTTCCCCAGCTTTGGCGGAGTTGGGAGAGCGTTAGACTGAAGATCTAAAGGTCCCTGGTTCAATCCCGGGTTTCGGCAGTGGCTCCTTGTCCGTGCCTTTTGGTCGAGGGGGTCCAGTGACCAAACTCCACCTCCTTTCTACCTGCTTCCGCATAGCCTCATCGCTTTCTGCCTTTCAGACGGCCAGGTGTCTCAGGGTGCGTTGGTTCCATGGTGTAATGGTTAGCACTCTGGGCTTTGAATCCAGCGATCCGAGTTCAAATCTCGGTGGAACCTTTTATTGCGGATGGGAGGGAAAAAACAGAGGGGATGCGCAACTGCTGATGTGGCGGTGAAATTGGCACTCTCAAACCGAGTCGGAATCGGGGGAAACATGGGCTTAAAAAGCAAAGGCTTCACTTGCTCCTTGCTATCGCGCTTCTAGGCTGAATGACTTAACTCTCTGCCGCTCGGTGGGAAAAGGTGAGTCACGCCAAGGTTCCATGGTGTAATGGTTAGCACTCTGGACTCTGAATCCAGCGATCCGAGTTCAAATCTCGGTGGGACCTGCTTTTGCCAGTAATGTGCGCAGGCCCTCGTCCGGAAAAAAACTTTTCGGCAGCGGTGAGCCTCAAAAGCTCATCTAGGGAGTTGCACCACATGGAGAATGCGGGCATCGATCCCGCTACCTCTCGCATGCTAAGCGAGCGCTCTACCATTTGAGCTAATTCCCCTTGCCAACGGAGAGCTGGTGTCCATCGCTCTCAAAGACAAAGTCGAGGAGCGATCCCTAGCATGTGTGCAGGTGCTGCAGCGCGATTTCCAATGGCCACAAAGAAAAGAGACCGTATTTCCCCTGTGCTGGCAACTTTGCACTGGCTACCATCAGGTGTTGCAGCGCGATTTCCAATGGCCACAAAGAAAAGAGACCGTATTTCCCCTGTGCTGGCAACTTTGCACTGGCTACCATCAGGTGTTGCAGCGCGATTTCCAATGGGCACAAAGAAAAGAGACCGTATTTCCCCTGTGCTGGCAACTTTGCACTGGCTACCATTTGGTTGTCGATTTAAGGCACAACTTGGGAAGACAAATTGACTGGTTCACCTCAGACATCTGCGTAGTTGAATTTCTTCCCATCTATGAGGGCATATGAATCTTTGAAAGAAGCTCTGTTGCCTTCCTCTCTTGCCTTTTTAACGAGCGGCCAAAGTTTTTCACGCGCTGCAGTGTTTCCCCTATACATTTTTCCAGCAGCGGTGCTGTTACGTGCCGGAGGTTACCAAGCCGCTCGCGGGGGGTCCAGGGGCATGCACCCCCGGAAGATATATATTTTTTAATTACCCCTTAAACCATGATTTCTGGCCAGTTTTGTGGATAGAAATGGACATTTTGAGACATACAAATTTTACATACCATCAACAGAAGGCATGATTATTGCAGCACGTACCTTGAACTGGTCACAAACAGGATTAGGACAGGATTATTGTTATTTGTTTTTCTTTTGTGTTAATTTTCAGCTGTAAGGTAGAAATTGATAGTGGAAAAATGAAACTCTTTCCTCCCTCATCTGCACTACTGATCTTTTTTCTGTAACACACTTTAGCACTTAGATACATCATCATGTAACCAGTACTTTCATTTATTTTATCCTGTAGACATTTTGAACATTAAAATCCAAATTAAACTTTTCATTAGTTTAAAAGATGACTAGCTTGCATAGCCTATTTTACTTCACTAACCTCCAGTGATTAATCGCAATTAATAGCATTTCCCCCAAACTTGTAATCATCCATATTTAAATGTAGAATCACTAATTAAATAAAAACAACACACAACAAAGGGGGGGGGGGGGGGGGGGAGAAAAATGTCCACACAAATTGGACAGAAAATAGCCCTATATTAAAATATAAAACATCAATATATTATTCTTCATTCAGTTCTATGCAACTTTAACAGATTTATTTGTTGACTAGTTATCAAAATAAATTAGTCATACAAAGCTATTATTACCAGAGCATGTGATCAGAGCAGGTCATTTTACCATTGTTGCCCAGCATGGCTATACCAGCTCAGCAAACAGAAGTCTACTACTGAGAAATTTCACGTTATTTGAGCGGACTTTGCTTTTCCAGTGCATGATCGGTAGCCTACATGATCGGAGCGTTTGGGCCGTTAAGGCCTGATTCACACCGGACGCCGAAGCAACGCAGAAGCGGCGCGAAACGGAGGCCGCTTCCTTTCGGCGCCCATGTTAACCTATGGTGTCGTTCACACCAGACGCGGAGCGCCACGGCACGCCGCGGCCGGCCCGCGCCGTGAAGCGCCAGTTTCGGCGTCTGGTCTATTTTTTGCGCGACCGCGAGTGATCCGCGTCAATTCCGGCAGGAAGTCACAACAAGAAACACAAGACATCCGGTCAATTGTCAAAATATAAGCAATTTTCAAAAATTAAAATACCGCGAGTGACAAATGCGATCATATTTGTGTATCTAAACAGACTAGAAAGATGAAAACAAACAAAGAAAAAACACAACAAAATAGATTTAATAAATTTGAAGAGAGGATGTATATTTCAACGGTATATCTACACCACAGGTGTCAAACTCAGTTCCTGGAGGGCCACAGCCCTACAGAGTTTTGTTCCAACCCTGCTTCAACACACACACACCTGCAGTTTTTAAATAAGCCTGAAGGACTTGATTACCTGATCAGGTGTGTTTAATTAGGGTTGAAGCTAAACTCTGCAGGGCTGTGGCCCTCCAGGAACTGAGTTTGACACCCCTGATCTACACTGTCTGCCATATTCTCTCTCTCTGGCTGCATGTGTCTCGACAACGGATTAATAAAAGAAGTGTACAAACTTCTTGGTTACAGAAACATGGTGTATTCATTTTATGAGGTTATTTACTTACCCATGATGTAAAAAATAGTTCTGAATAAACAACAACTGAGCAGAAGCGCTTGTCGACCGCCGCGGAGAATACGCGTCTGGTGTGAACAGGCAGGCGCCGGACCGCACGTGATTTTCCGTTCCGCGTCGCTTCGGCGTCCGGTGTGAACCAGGCGTTAGGAGCAGAACACGCAGCGCAAAGACGGAGCGGAACATTGAGCAGAGAGCGCAGTACGCGGACACACGCACGGAACGGAGAGCGCGGCGCAAACATGGAGCGGAAAAGACCCGCACGTGAAGTTACTATACAAGCTGCGCGAGAATGAAACCTGATCGCCAAACACGAAGGGGCGGGACGGCATATTTTCCATAGACAGTAAAAAAAAAAATGGACACAGCGACCCCATAGACTTCAACGGAGAAAAGTTCGTACCGCATTCTCCTTTCCACAAGCGCTTGCTCGCTCTCCCGTGGCGTCTGTCATTGCTATGCAACCATGAAGAGAGGCGCGCCTGAGAAAACGAGCGCGCCGCGTCGCTTCTATATGAGCGCGCTTGCCGCGCGCCCACATTTGAAATATTTGCATGTGAAAGTGAATGTGAAGTGAACGGCCCATTATGGCAACGTGACATTAGCCTAATCAAAAATATTTCCATTTGCTCTTTCCTCCTTTGTCAACAAGTGGATTCAGAGCCATCACATTAGCAGCGCCGCCGGTCGCCATGTTTCAGTGTTTTTAGGTGTGTAAGTGAATGTCGTGATATTACTGATCATGTGAAGATTTTGCAGCGGCGCTGAAAATCCACTGCGCTGCCCTATCCTCCGGTGGTACGGGCTCCGTGATGGTCAAGTTATTGTCTTTAAGAAATTTGCACCTCCTGACCGCCTGCCAAACAGCATCTCGCACTCGTCGTAAGGAGAACATGATAATGATGGATCGGGTTTTCCCTGTTTTTGGTCCAAGTCGATGTACGATGTCCACTCCAGCATCTAAACTAACAGGTGCGTCAGGCACAACTTTTTTCAGAACTCCAATGACCTTCGATCTCACGTTTTCTCCGTCTTCCTCTTTAAGGCCATGAAGTTTCAAGAAAGACTTCCAACCGTAGCGCCGTGATTCATCCAAGGCTGCTTTAAAGGGTTAGTTCACCCAAAAATGAAAATTTTGTCAGTAATTACTTACCCTCATGTTGTTCCAACCGCGTAAGACCTTCGTTCATCTTCGGAACACAAATTAAGATATTTTTGATTAAATCTGAGAGCTGATCACTTCTCCATAGGTTGCTAGGTGACCGAAACTTGCTGGCCCAGAAAAGTTATTAAAGAGATCGTTAATATAGTCCAAGTGACTACAGTGGCTTAATCTTAAGTATATCAAGCGACGAGAATACTTTTTGTGCGCAAAAACAAACAAAAATAACGACTTTATTCCACTATTCATTTCCTTCTCTCTGGGCCTCGTAGTGTTTTTGCGCAGCGCGTCTGTGTTGCACGTCAACACGCATCACACACATGACCAGCTTCGGCCAATTGTGAGCCTACGTGGTGACGTGTAACACAGACGTGCGACGCAAAAACACTACGTGAACCAACTAGAGGCCCAGAGAGAAGGAAATGAATAGTGGAATAAAGTCGTTATTTTTGTTTGTTTTTGCGCACAAAAAGTATTCTCGTCGCTTGATAAACTTAAGATTGAGCCACTGTAGTCACTTGGACTATATTAACGATCTCTTTAATAACTTTTCTGGGCCAGCAAGTTTCGGTCACCTAGAAGCCTATGGAGGAGTGATCAGCTCTCAGATTTCATCAAAAATATCTTAATTTATGTTCCGAAGATGAACGAAGGTCTTACGGGGTTGGAACAACATGAGGGTGAGTGATTACTGACAGAATTTTCATTTTTGGGTGAACTAACCCTTTAAGTGCGATATTGCCCTGCCGCAACTCTTTAACTTCGTTTTGCAAGCGACACAACTCTCTCTTGTTTTCGCCAACATCAGACACTAGTTGCTTAACTGTTATAGATAGGCTTTCGATTTCCCTTGAAGTAGCTTGGGTGGTCTTTTCAATTAAAGATACCTTTTGGAATAATAATAATAATAATAATAATAATTCATTACATTTATATAGCGCTTTTCTAGGTACTCAAAGCGCTTTACATGAAAGGGGGAATCTCCTCAACCACCACCAATGTGTAGCATCCACTTGGATGATGCGACGGCAGCCATATTGCGCCAGAACGCTCACCACACACCAGCTTACTGGTGGAGAGGAGACAGTGATGAAGTCAATCAGTATATGGGGATGATTAGGAGGCCATGATGGACAGAGGCCAAGGGGCAAATTTGGCCAGGATGCCGGGGTTACACCCCTACTCTTTTTCGAAGGACATCCTGGGATTTTTAACGACCACAGAGAGTCAGGACCTCGGTTTAACATCTCATCCGAAGGACGTGCTCATTGACAGTGTAGTGTCCCCATCACTACACTGGGGTGTTAGGACCCACACAGACCACAGGGTGAGCGCCCCCTGCTGGCCTCACTAACACCTCTTCCAGCAGCAACCTGGTTTTCTCAGGAGGTCTCCCATCCAGGTACTAACCAGGCTCAGCCCTGCTTAGCTTCAGTGGGCAACCAGTCTTGGGCTACAGGATGATATGGCTGCTGACGAATGTAGCATCATGCTTGAGGGAAAGTTTACGAATTGCAACCAAAATGTCTGTACTTTTATTTAAATCTGTGTCAGTTTCAGATTTACGCTTTGACTTTTTAGCCAGCGGTTTCTCAGGAGTATCTGGGATGGGAACTAAAGTAGCATCTTTTCCCAGCGTAGGAGAGGAGTCAAACCAAACTCTATCTTCACCCTCAGAAGAGGCCATAGCAACTGAGCTATCAATCTCAGTAGCACTTTGCATCTTCGTTTTTTCCACAGCTTTACCTTTAGTTTTCTTGCCCATACATCCGTTGTAGATTAATCCTGCTTCTATATGGTTGGTCACACATGCGAACGAACAAAAGTTTTGCGCTATTATTGTTGTTTTTCCACTTCACTTGACGAGCTGTATCTCACACGTATAACTCCTCCGACGCCATCTTGGCCTCCGCGGCAGTCATTTGTATTCAACCCAAGCGCTCGTTGATGACGTGGATGATTACGTTACCGTTGCTCATCTGTCCATCATCGTATAAAGCCCGCCCCTGACAATTTGATTGGTCCGAACAATTTTTGTTTGGGCATAATAGCTCCTTAACGGATCGAGTCCAGACCGAACTTCCCGACCTAAAAATTTGGTGGGCGGGGCTAAGTTCGGCTGGCATCCAGGCTAAAATACTGCAGCAACGTCTCCAAAACGCTTGAAGAAACAGAAAGCACGCACACTTTACCAGACAGAGGGTTTTTTAAACAGCAGCTTAAACTTCACTTCATCTCATGGCAGATAAAGCATGGAATGATAATTCTAAATAAACTATGTACACTTGAATAGTTTTAGTCTCATGAATAAAGCCTGTGCCTCAATCTCAAGATGTGTGGGGTTTTTTTGTGTGTTTTTTTAACATAATACACACATATATGTATATAGATATATAAATATAAAAATTTACCCAGAGAACATCAGTACTATTTAAAACAAAAAACAAACAAAAAAAATCTCAGAAAACTCACACATAAATAAGAAGGTAAACTTACCATCACATATACATAATTACATTTATACCTGAAATATTTTCCCAACAGACGCATGCAGCAGAGGAAACAAGCAATGAAGAAAAAAACATGTTTAAAAAAGAACCAAGATGCATCACACACATAGTTATTATATATTTTAGACACCACTGTTATTGTTGGAGACTTGTAAATGACTCTATAATCCAAAGATTAACCAAATAAATAAATACACATAACATGTGCTGAAAGAGCAATTTTAAGAAGCTGGAGGGTTGTCATTTCCTGGCATTTACTTTTTTCCCCCTATAACCTCATTCCTCCAGCACAGCCCTCCATTCACCATATGATTGAGTCTCAGACTCTTAGCAGTACCAGTTGCCAAAGTACTGAAAATGTGAATGATGTCTGTCTTACATATTTTCTTGTGGCATTTTCAGTGTGCTCCCTCCCTTGTTTTCTCTTTCTGTATGGCTGAGTGGAGTAAGGAACAGCTTGACTGGATGTCTGTGTCTGAGCTGATGGTGGCATAGCTGAAGGTAATGAGAGGTTGAAGAACATCACCTGTGAGGGACCAGGCACTGTAGAAAGCTGCACAGATGGTACAATGAAAGGGAGAGAGACGGGTAGTGCTGGTGCAATGACAGGAAGTCCTTGATGTGATGGTGGAGCCTGGGAGATGGCCTGAGTTTGCGATCTCCCCTTGAGTTTTGCTTCACCAGCAGTGTTTGGTGGCAGGATAAAAAGGTGAGGCTCAGCCAAATTGCCTGAATAGAGAGTTGGTCCTTTTTGCATTGCCGTAGGAAGCTTCTCAGGTCCTACCATGTCTGGGGTTTGGATACCCTGCTTCAAAATCTCCTGTCCCTGTAACTTGCTGAACCTGGGAAAACATAAAACAACCAACATTAATAAACATTTAAGCAATAATACAAAAGATGATGTGATCATCTACTATTTGATCACAACTATGATGCAGTACAGCATGACGCAAGCTGATATCACATAGCAATTGATCACACCCTCGTCTCATGTATTATTGCTTTTGTAAAATGGCTACTTCATTTAGATTAACATAGTATTTGCTGAGCCAGCCATCACGTCATGAAATGGAAATCATGTTATGGATGAAATGCAAAACTGAACAATGGAAACGATGCACAAAACAGATACTGTATGAAGCAAGATTGTAAAAGCCATTTCAATGTTTGTACCAAAGTTTAGCCAGTAGGTGGCACCAGGTTGCTGTCATGTCAATTTGGGTGCTCATCTACTTATGTAGGGCAGGTGGAATTAGACACAGAAGTTGCCAGAGGAAGAGCCAACTAGATTTTGACCGCCACTGCGGCCGCTGTTGGTACTGTAGCTGTTTGTTTGTATGTGTGTTGGAAAGCTGTTTATGGAGATGGAACGTTGTACCAATTATGGATTCTTGCAGTCTGTTGAAGACCATGGCGTGGGCAATAAATATATTTTTATAATGGAGAAGAAAGCAGAATTTGGAGTTGTTGATTTGTGTCTAGACCCGTCAAAGCAGAGTGGCAGAGTAAAACAAGTAATAAAAACTCAGTGAGTGTTTTAGCGCAATTTTCTGACGTCATGGGATCACAACACTAAGAGATAGTAAATGTTTTTATGTTTGTTTGTTTTTTTTGTTTTTTTGTGTGCGTTCCCGAGATTAGACCTTCCTTAACATAATGCCGAAAACCCGAAGTCTCTAGGTGGTCTGGTTGAGGAGGAGATAGAAGTGCAAGATTGGTGCGCACAGACAGAACAGAAATCATGAGTTAACAATCGCAGTTTTGTCCGTAGGAAAATTGCGCTAAAAACGATCTACTGCCATGAATTATTACTTCTACTTTCACTTTGTTAATTTGGTGACGTAAATGGAGGCGTGCATAAATTAATTAGAGACTCAAATTTAAGGGCGAGGCTCACGCACCTGAGTAGAACAGCTTGGTTGAACAGCTTCAGGTAGAAATCCAGAAAGATCTAAAAGACATGCGCAAGAATCTGCAAATTAGTCAAGATCAACTTAAAGAGTTTCAACAAGGGAAATCCCAAATGGAGGAGCTGTGCAATGACTTTCAAAAATTTCAGTCAGAAATGACCAAAAAAATCGAAATGCAGATAAATGAACGACCAAAAGGGGCATCCCTATCACTACCGGCTACCAATAGTTCTTCTTCCTCACCGCCGCCCAGCCCAGAAGCAGCCACCACCACATCGTCTACTACTATGACAGCTAAAAGTGACCATCTTCGACTGACATTCCCCACATTTGGACGGCCATCCGATGACACAGACCCTTTGAGTTATTTGACTCGATGTCAAGACTTTTTGGCATTGCACCCTTTGTCAGATGTGGACCTGCTGGCTACTTTTCGCACAGTCTTACATGGAACCGCTCGTGACTGGTGGGAAGTTGCCTGCTCTTCTATTGTCTCGTGGACTGAATTTGAGGCAGCTTTCCTCTCTGCTTTTCTTTCAGAGGACTATGAGGATGAGTTAGCCGAGCGAGTCAGGACAAGGACTCAAGGAGAACGTGAATCCATTAGGGATTTTGCTTTTTCGTACAGGGCATTGTGCAAGAGATGGAAGAGCATGTTAACGGAGGGTGAAATTGTGAAAATGATTCTAAAGAATATTAAACCTTACCTCGCCAGTCAGCTCCACAGTCGAGTGTTCACAGTGGAGGAGTTGGTGAAATTAGGCCATCAATTAGAAAATGACTATGAGCAGCAATTCTGGTATGATGGAGGCGTACACCCTAAACAGCAGGCTATAACACCCCGAGCTCCTGTAAATCGCTCTGTGGACCAGGCCCAAGTTCAGTGCTGGAGGTGCAAAGGACATCATTCCCCGGGAAATTGTCCCTATTTTACCTCATCTTTCTCAAATCAGCCATCCCATCAGCATCCATCCCCTCAGAATAAACGACCCCCTCAAAATCCGAAGTCGAGTGGGTTACCCTCCCACAATGCCATCTCCGCCACGACTGCATCACCCATCACTGCCAACCTTAAAACAAAACAGGTTACTGACAACAAACAGTTAACAGTACCCCAACAGCTTGTTGTCCCGATCACCATTGGCACATGGAAGGGTAAAGCTATCGTGGACACTGGAGCTAGCTGTATTCTTATACATGAGAGTTTGTGGAAGGAACTTACCCCTCAGGAGAGTCTCCACCCCTGGGCCTTAGGGCCTCTCTACTTAGCAAATGGCGAGGCCGAAATTCCGCTTGGGTGGATAAATGTCCAGATTACCCTTCATAACACCAATATTTCTATGCGGGCAGTAATTCTTACCTCAACATCGCTGACATATGTAGCAGTGTTGGGATTAGACTTC
Organism: Squalius cephalus; assembly: GCF_949319135.1. Classification (NCBI taxonomy): domain Eukaryota; kingdom Metazoa; phylum Chordata; class Actinopteri; order Cypriniformes; family Leuciscidae; genus Squalius; species Squalius cephalus. The sequence continues at coordinate 24,822,003 of NC_137125.1, forward strand.
ATCTTCCTGAGCGGCCTCCAACTCAATGTCTTGGAAAGGAAATACACCTTCAAATGTTCTCCTGGCGAGGAATTCTACTTCCAACTCGGGCACGCAAGTATACCTGCAAGTAGAGTTCCATGTCAACGAAAAACAAAGAAATCTAAAAGTTCCCAGCAAAATTTCTTTAATGAGTTCTGTTCCTCCTCCACAACCTCTATTGGCTTCTCGAGATGCAGATCCTACCCATACAGAGGATCAAGTCTTAATGGACCATGCATTAAAAGAAGCTACTTTACCACATAATGAAGAAAGTCAATTACGGCACATCTTGCAGACACATCAGGTTGTGTGTACTCGCCGACCAGGACGTACGAATGTTCTTTAGCACTGCCTGTACACTCGTCATCAAGTACCTGTTAAACAGCGTCCTTATCGGCTCACACCCGCAAAGCAAACTATAGTAAAAGAACAGATTGAAGACATGTTACAGGCTGGCATCATAGAACCATCTTATTCAGCATGGGCATCGCCTGTTGTTTTGGTTCCCAAAAAAGATGGTAGTCTCAGGTTCTGTGTTGACTACAGAAAGGTCAATGCTCTCACTGAAAGTGATGCATATCCAATTCCCAACATCACAGAGATCCTGGAGTCGCTCTCTGGTGCAGCCATTTTTTCAACTTCGGATCTTAATAGCGGATATTGGCAGGTACCCATGGAACCTGAGAGCAAGTCAAAAACTGCCTTCATCACGTCAGGAGGGTTGTACCATTTCAATGTCATGCCGTTTGGTCTAAAAAATGCACCAGCAACCTTTCAAAGGCTGATGGAGATCGTCCTGAGAGGGTTACTTGGTACCATATGTTTCGTCTATATCGACGATATCATCGTTTACTCACCATCAATGGGCCAGCATTTTCTGGACATCCAGACCATCCTTCAGCAGCTACAAACAGCTGGACTGACGTTGAATCTAAAAAAATGCAAGTTCTGCCTTCGGGAGATTACCTTCCTCGGTCATCTAGTGAACGGACGAGGTGTTACCGCAGATCCAAGCAAGGTGGAAGCAATTCGCAGTTATCCAGTTCCCCGTAACCTTAAAGAGGTCCAGCGCTTCCTGGGTTTGGCTGGGTGGTACCATCGATTCGTGGCAGACTTCTCTAGGATCGCAGAGCCTCTCAACGCCCTAAAAATGAAAGGACAAGGGGTGGATCAAGATATATCCACCCCTCTTACCTCCCAATACTGGACTGACATATGTAATAATATATTTGCAATGACAACAAACACTAATTTACAACTAATCCAATATAAAATCATTCATAGAACTCACATCACTCAATATAAAAAATATAAAATGGGACTTGCAACTACTGACATTTGCTCACAGTGCACCATGGGTGTTTCTGACAATTATTTTCACGCAGTTTGGGCATGTACACCAGTTTACAACTTTTGGACAATAATAACACAAAAACTTTCAGATGTTCTGAGCTGTAGAATCCCTCTCTCTCCGCCTCTATGCCTGTTGGGAGACCTACAAATAATACATTTACAAACCAAATACAAAGACAGTTTATTAGTTTCTCTAGCTATCGCCAAGAAAACAATTCTACAAAACTGGAAATCCAAAAATATTCTTAGTTTAAATCATTGGGAAAATTTACTATTGGAATTCATAACTTTACTAAAAATCACAACTTTCCAAAACGGTGACATACCGTCCTTCAGGGAAAACTGGAAACCATTCCTCAACTATTTCAACCTCGACCCAAACTGAAACTGATGCCACGCACATTCTTACATATATTTCCTCATGTCTTCTCACATTCCTATCAAAAGAAGAAATAATACTATAACACTACTATAATATTATTAGTAATACTATACTATATAAACTATAATACTATAATATAATACGATAACAATACTACTATGTACACATTCATTTAAAACAAGATGCACACCTTGACTAATTATTTATGGTATATGATTAAAATAAATATTACAAACATCAATTACATTTCTCAACAATACACTATTATTACTATGTGTATAGTGATGATGAGGATGGTAGTAATGACTATTATTATTATCATTATTATTATTATTATTATTATTATTATTATAAGAAGCATTACTACTACTATACTATAAGGATTAATGTTCTATACGAATGATCATAAAAATATTTTACTGTTATTATTATCGCTTTATTTGACATTTTATTTTATTCATTTATTTGACCTTAGTGATTTTATACTTCCTGACATAATTATTATTATATTATCTCTCATTATAGGATTCCATTTCGTTTTTTTTTTTTTTTTTTTTTTTTTTTTTGGTGCCATGATACCACTGTAGCTATTGTTATTGTTGTTGTTAATGATAATAATAATAATGATATTATTATTATTGTTGTTATTGATATTATTGTTATTATTATTGTTATTGTTGTTGTTGTTGTTATCACTGTTATAAATAGTATTACTAAAGTAATCGTATTGATTATACAAAATTTTGTCGTGTCTCCGTCCTGCTATCCTATAGACATGATGGTCCCTGGGCCGGGGTTTTTTTCAGGGTAAGGATGCCGGTGGGGCCTGCTCCCCGGGTGCTCTGGGCTGGGCTTGGACGGCCGCAACACTATTGTCCTTTTTAATGCATCTAATTCATTAAAAAAAATGATGAATGAATTAAAAAAAAAAAAAAAAAAAAAAAAAGTATGTATGTATATGTGTGTATATGTGTATATATGTATGTATGTATATGTATGTATATGTATATATATGTATATATGTGTATGTATGTGTATGTATGTATATGTATATATATATGTGTATATATATGTATGTATATATGTATATATATATATATATATATATATATATATATATATATATATATATATATATGTATGTATATATTAAAAAAACAAAATTAACACATATAGAACAGGGTAAGCATGGTGCGTTACTTCTGACCAAGGTTAGTTAGCACAGGAGTGGCAGAGGTCAGAATTCCACTCGGGCCTTGCCATCAACTGGCTACCCCTGGGTCTGTGTTTCATGCCATGTCTCATTTTAATGCAACATATTAGATTAGGAACATTGTCACATTAACTAGGCCAGGGTTGGCAATCTGGTGATAGCGGCCTGTCTGCGATGGTGGGAGTTGCCAGGGTACTTGGGGTGTTCTGGGCTCAGCGGTATCTTCCCTTGTTGATGGGCGGCACGTTCTGGGCACATCCTACAGGCTGTGGGTGGCAGGGCGGAGACGTGACAAAACACAACACGACTGGATAATAGCGGTAATTATTTGCTACTGCATTTAGTTATTTATTGTATATTATGATGCTGGTGGAAGTAATGGTAGTAATTATTGATATTATCATCTTTATTATTGTTACTATCGCTATCATAAGTAGTCGGAATGGTGACAGTGGTATCTTTTTTTTATTTTTTATTATTTTGTTTTTGTTTTATTTGCCTTGAATAGTTTTTTTTTTTTTTTTTGTTAATGTTATTAATGCTAATATGTCATTAGCTATATAGAGCATATGTACACAAACATACATTTCTATTCAGAAATTTAAACAATTCAACTGTTGTTCCGTTGAGATCCAATTTGATGTTTCACTGTTTTCACTGTATATACATACACTGTTCTCACTGTAATTTCACTCCTTGCATAATAAAAAAAAAAAAAAAAAAAATGAAAGGACAATCATTTATTTGGACACCACAATGCCAACAAGCTTTTGAATATTTAAAAACATGCCTTACATCACCACCTATCCTTGGACATCCCAATCTCCAACTACCTTTTTCAGTGTACACTGATGCAAGCGACACCGGCCTGGGCGCGGTGTTGACTCAGCGGAAAGAACAGGGCGGTGAGGAAGTGATTGCCTATGCCAGTAGGACTTTAAATAAGGCTGAGATTAACTATTCCACCACTGAAAAAGAATGTCTTGCAGTGGTGTGGGCACTGGACAAATGGCAGCATTACTTAGAACCCCGAATGTTCACAGTGATCACGGACCATTCCTCGTTGCAGTGGGTGATGTGTTCCACAAAACCAACCAGCCGACTCATCAGATGGGCTCTTCGACTACAAAGGTTCGACTTTCTGATGGAGTACAGGAAAGGAAAGTTGAATGTAGCTCCCGATGCTCTTTCACGAATGTACCACCTACCAGGATGTAATGTTTACACCAGTCAAAAAGAGGAGTCCGAGTTTCCGATCACCCCTGAAAACATCTGGGATGAACAGCATCAGGATCCTGAGATCAGTAAAATATTTCAGGCACTTGCAAACCACGAACTCACTGAGAGGGAACAATATGTAGTATTAGAAGACAAATTGTATCATATCACTCACCTGACCGACAACCAAGTCCACTATCGTGTTGTCATTCCCAGCAGCCTTGTACCGAAAATACTCCAGTACTACCATTCCAGTCCAATGAGTGGACATCTTGGAATTTTCAAGACCTATAAAAGAGTACAAGCCGTTGCCTACTGGCCGGGCATGTGGACAGACATCAAGAAATATGTCAAAAGGTGGGAAAAATGTCAAACTCTTAAAAGTGACAACAGAAAACCAGCAGGAAAACTTCAACCTATTACTACATCACGACCCAATGAAATGTTGGGGGTGGATGTAATGGGCCCCCTGCCAAAAAGCACAAAACAACATGAGTATTTACTTGTCTTTGCTGACTATTTTTCTAGAAGGGTTGAGCTATTCCGCATGCGACAAGCCACTGCCCAGAATATTGTGGAAATCTTGCGAAGAGAAGTGTTGACGAGATGGGGCGTGCCAGATTACATCCTTTCAGACAGAGGAACCCAATTTGTATCTGCGTTATTCACTGAATTGTGTGCTAAGTGGAGTGTGAAACAAAAACTAACCACTGCGTACCACCCACAGACAAATATGACGGAGAGAGTCAACCGTAATCTAAAATGTATGATGGCTTCCTTTGTGGAAGATAATCATAAAAGTTGGGACCACTACCTTCCTGAGTTTCGTTTTGCACTTAATACCGCAATTCAGGAGACTATTGGAATGACACCCGCTGAACTCCATCTGCGCAGGAAACTTCACAGTCCGTTGGACAAATTGTTGCAGGGACACAACCTGTCGCCCTCTGGTCCTTCCTATGATGTCATTCATCAGTTGTCTCAACTACAGAGAAAGGCCATGGAAAACTGCAAAAAGGCTCAAACGAGACAATTGAGAAGTTATAACAAGACAAGAAGGGATGTCACCTTCTGGGAGAAGGATCGTATATGGATCAGAAATTTTCCTCAATCCAGTTTACAACGCAATTTTACTGCTAAGCTGGCCCCAAAGTGGAAGGGACCATATCGCATAATTAAACAATTAGGTCCTCTGAACTATCAAGTTGCACTGGAAAGCACAGGAGAGGATGTGCGCAATGTACATGTTTGCAATATGAAACCATGTTTTCCTACTGCAAAAGAGGTAGAGGATCGTACTCAGGAAAATCTGCGGAAAATTTTCCATGATACCTCAGACGAGGATGAAGATTTTCTCGGTTTTTAGAGTGGTTTCCCTCTTAACAACTATGCGTTGTCTTCTCAAGGGGGGGGAAGGTGTGGCAGAGTAAAAAAATTATCTACTGCCATGAATTATTACTTCTACTTTCACTTTGTTAATTTGGTGACGTAAATGGAGGCGTGCATAAATTAATTAGAGACTCAAATTTAAGGGCGAGGCTCACGCACCTGAGGAAGGACGCCACAATAGTATGTAGTTCTCAGGAGCGGGTTTGAAGAGTGGGAAAAGTCTGAGTTGCCGTGTGGAATGGGGAGTTCGTGTTCCTGTCGCTTGACGCTTTCAGACTGACGTTTTCAACGGGTTCGTGAGGCCGCAAAGCAAGCAACTTCACATACCGTTTACCCTCAGCAGTCCGTATTGGAAAGCGCGGCCGGAAAAGAGGATCATCTCCGAGTACACGGGTTCCCAGACACTCTTCAGAGACCTTGCGGTCTGCTACTTTTGATGGGTCAGTGCTAAAGCCATTCTCATTCTCCCACACAAACTACAACCCACGCTCTTCTAAAGACGCACGTCGTCCGGAAGTACACACGCACTCACTGACACACCCACTGACCATACAAAGCCACACATATGGTGTGTTTGTTTGACTAAGATTATTTTTGTGGTTGAATTTCTTTTATCATTTTTCTCTACTACAAACTGAACTGCTGATGTACTAAGCCTGTGTGCATGGACCAATTTGGTTATTATGGACTTTGAGAAATCTGCACAAGTTCGCAGTTGGTAGATGTCCACGACGTGTTTGTGGAAAAAATTAAAAAAACGTAGTGGGGGGATAAAATTGTTATTATTTTGTTGTATTGTTATTTTATTTTTATTTTTGTTGACCAGTAGAAAAGATAAACCATTGGAGTTGAAGTTGTTGCTGTTGTGTGTTTTTTTTCTTTCAAAAGTGAATACAGATGGTACTCAACCAGAATGCCTATTACCGCCGCGCCAGCCACCGTGGCAAAAATAAACCAGTCGCATTTCAAAGTCATTCGCGAAATGACCGCCAGGTGGCGCAAAGGGATATTGTGCAAAACAGCAGCAATTGCTGCATTTTTTTTCAATTGCCTTAAGTGGGGTTAATGTCAATTTACAGTAAGGATGAAATACTACAACTATGGTAAACAGAATAGAAAATTTTTATAAGGCCAGAAAAATAGAATAACAAATTAAAAATAGAGACGATAACAATATAACCTGTATTTCATATTGTAGGCCTATATAGACGTAGGTGGGCGACAAGCCTATTCCCCGGGGAGCAGTGCGATAAACACACACACACACACACACACACATACACAAAAAAAACCCCACAAAAACAAATTGAATACCAAAAATAACAAACAAAAGTAAATTATGTGTAATGAAGCTGATTATTTGTACTATTCTATTGAGGAATGAGACGAATGAACGCTTCTCGGCTCGCTCATGTGAGCGAACACACATTGGAACGTTTGGGCTTTTCACAACGAGTAAATTCATGGCCGAGTGGTAGAACTTATGTAACGATCATTTAGATGACACGGGTTTAAATCCCGAACCAACTTGGACTACTGAAATTTTTATATTAGCCTATTAATGCATTTTATAGCCTATTATTGATACAGAGAGATTTGTCTAGTTCTAAAACTCACCATAGTTACACCATAATTTTTTGCTTAAAGGAGAACTCCGGTCAATTTTAACATTGAGCTAATTTTTTTGTAAATTTGGAGTGCTGTCAATACAGAGAACAACGACAAAAATCGGTGTTGCCTACACCGTGTTATCCTCTTTTTAAAATTTGCACCCTGTTGACTTCAATGGGGCAATATTTAAACCTGCTTTTAGCCTCTTAACATCCTTGATGTGTCATTACAAGTGCACAGGTCATGTGAGTGATTCCTTCAGAGTGAACACGAGTGAATCTGACTGCAGTAGATGTGAAAGAAATGGATAAAAATGATGTTATTTAAGCCAGCGCAAATACCTGTATTTACATCCTGTTTTCGGTTGAAGTCCAAAGTAGTCGATTGTCGAGTTCACGCGCATAGGTTTAGTTACCTATGATCACGCGCGTGAACTCGACAATTTGGCACTTGTAATGACACATCAAGGATGTAAATAAATGCAAATGTATATAAATGTATATATAGATGTAAATAAATAAATGTAAATGCAAGTGTAACCTCTGGCACAGCAGTATGTTGGCAGACGGTGCCCTCCCTTCATTACAGTGCACGTTTGCATGTAGATCTGCACACCTAGAGGATCGTGGATGCAGGCCACATGTTTCATCTCATCTGGGCTGAGTTTATTAGTGGGACTCCCAGAGTGTCACGACCAGCATCTCCATCAAAGGCCTGAATATGGCTCTCAATCAGCACCAGGGTCTCCTTGGTCCCGCAAATGGTTCTCTTGCAATGTAGGGCTAGCTCGATATGGCTGATACACTGCAGCACATCAGCCTCGAATGATGGTCAGCTTCTTGCTCTGCACGCTTTTTTTTTTTTCAGGCCCGTCAGGTCGACCTGGTCCCACATGAAAATACAGTGGCTGAGTCGACTCATAAATGTGGCATACAACTGGTGAGAGTTGGTGGTGCAACCCACAGCAAACCTCAGAATGAAGTGCCATATATCTAACCGGATGGTCATTTGCTCCCACTCTTCAAACATCCTCCTCAGAAGAGTGTTGCCACACATACAGTACCTCGGGAGGAGCCACCCCAGCCACTCTGTATCGCTTGAGTAGGCCTTCAATCATTGGCCCGAGACCAAAACTTTCACTGGCTGTGAGCACGGACATGATCACCTGTCCATGCTCATTGCCAACATTGGTTGCCCAGGTAGTGGTGCCATAGCTGCGTCCTGCTAGTTTTCTGGCCACTTTTTTAGTAGAATACATTTTTAAGATTCAACCATATTGTGATGTGATAGTGGACTTGATCTCATCCAGCCTTTGCAGGACATCCTGGGCATTCATCAGCATCAGCCACTGGTGCTTAGGGACAGAAGCTACATAAGGCTACAACCAAATTGGTTACATTTAACGAAAGCAAAAATTAAATATGTAAAAGTAAATTTTAAACAGAATAGAACAAACTTTTAGAACAGAAAAATAGAATCAAAAGTTAATAATAGAGACGACAACAATATAGCCTATTTTTCATATTGTAGACATTGGTGGGCAACAGAAACCTATTCCTGGGGGGAGCAGTGCAATAAACAAACCAACAAAAAATTCACCAAAAGAGCATCATACGCCTATCTCGCAGTCAGTGAAAATAAATGATTTAATTATTTAATAATATTAATTATTTAATTATTTATTAAAGAAAATGTTGCTAAACATAACAACCTACTGTAAGCCTATTTCATTCTTAATGCTAAAACACAAATGCTGCCAACTAACATCGGTTAGCAAGTCCTGAGAATGTTTTAATTTTACGATCATTTCACTGTTATGTTTCAGTTAATAAATCTACTAACAAAATATAATAACACGAAGTATAAGACACATAACCTTGACATGCATAGCCTTTCTAAATTATAGAAAAACTGGGCACACAATGTTAACATTTAGCCTATGTTGTAAAGTTTTTCTTTCTTCAAAGCAGAGACCAGGAGACAGTTGGGATCGCGTTCAACAGAAGTTATTCTTTATTGAGAACTCCGCTGTACGTGGCTGCAGGAATCCAACATGATCTAAAGTATATAATTGTTCATGGTGTCTTATAGGCATTTTAGGAGGAGGGACTTTTGAAGGTGGAGACAAATTCAAACAAAGCATGTAAATGAGTAGGAACACACCCTACTCAGAGAGCACTACCAGTTTCAATTGAATATGCGTAACTATTCAAATGCTGATATTGGCCAGGAACTACGGTTCCACGAGCCATCCCAGAGCCATTAAAGACAAATGGTGAAAGTCTCACCTAAAGCTAATCCAATCAGCATAAAACAGGTCTGGCAGAAACTGTTGATACCATTCTCCTAACTTAACCTTAAAATGCTAACTTCAATGTACTCAACTTTTACTATTGCAAACTAAATTAAACATTTAATAAAATTGTAATCCCACACCTACTTTGCATAAATTTGATCGTTCTAAATGTGTACTGTAATTTCAGTATTGGGATGAATTTGTTTAACTACAATGTTTCACTTGAATTTATCTGCTACCAGTTCTCAATGAGTCACGTCAGATTACGCAATAAAGAGAATCAACTGACACTTTTCAAAGTCTGTTATTGTAGCCCCTCTTAGCGGTGAAAGACAGCAAATACACATACCTAATTTTACCATCACGGGAACGGCAGCAGTAAATGTATTATTCTGGTTGAGTACCAACTTTAGCTGCTGCATACATTTTTGTTTGTGGTCTTCTGTCTTGTGTGTTTCTTCTCAGTTTAGTAACACAAGACAATAAGTGATTAATTATGGAGACAAAATTAAAATAATATACTGATTAAAATGTTTGCCTTTTCTTTTTCGTTGACTTTCTCTTGCTATCCCTTTTCTATTTCTGACTTTTTCTTCATCTCCCTTGTCTCTTCGTCTGTCTTTTTCATCTTCTCCTTCGGTCTTTGTCTGTCTTTCTGTTCTTCTCCCTTTGGTTTTTGTCTTTCTATTCTTCTCCCTCTTCTATTTGTCTTTGTCTATCTCTTCATCTCACCTTTCTCTGTCTTTTTTCTTTCTCTCTCTTGAATGTATTTTTTGTACATTGAGTTTCTGTTGGTTTCTCTTATAAATTTACTCAGCTTTAATAGTTGATGAACAAAAGTTGATGAACAAATGAAGGAAATCTTGGGCTACTGCTGTATAGTTGTGTCTAAAGTTCTCAGAACAGTGATAAATCTTTTTCATGGACTCTCAGAAATGGAATAATATCATGGTCCATATGCCACAAAGCTATATTTTGCATGGCTCGGAGGCAGAGTTTAGATGTCGATGCTAAAATCTGACCTTGCGAGCTTTGGCCTCAGCAAATCTTGCTATCACTGATTCCATATCCAGTGACTTCCTGCCCTGTGACATAGTTGATCTGAGGTACGTTTTAATTAGTTTCAGTGATGAGAAACTTCTCTCACCTGATGCTACTGTAAATGTATGCAGGGAGAGTGAGGAGGAGTCTGAAAGCTATACTCAAATTTGGATATGTCAAGTATATTCTCTTTATATAGTCAAGCATCTCAAATGGTGATGAGACATTTGGCGGGAAGGACCTAACTGCACCCTACACCTCAATCTTCAGGTCTTCTGCATCAATGGCATCCATCCTCTGCTCTAATCTGTGGCAGCATTCATCCAGCTTCCCTTCCTTCTCAGTGCTTCTCATTATGTCGATCGAGTAGAAAAATCCATAAAGCTCGAAGAAAAATATCATGTTGGAAAATCTGTCCTCTACTGTGACAAAAGCTGTATCTATTATTATTAGAGGCAGAAAAAAATCTCTTTTGAAGAGGTCTACTGCAGTTGACTGAGGCTGCTCTGTTCCCTCATACTCAAACTGTTTAGTTTTTCTTCTCTGACGCACCTCAGGCCAGCTCATCTCCACCTCAAGCTTCTCTGCTGTCTCCCTGGCATCTGTTTTCCTGAAGGAATTCTTTCACCGCACTGATTTCTTCCCTCACTCTCTCGACTGAATCTTTGGGGAACAACACATTTTACCACTCCATGGATGGAGACACCCTTTGATAACTCACAATTAACAATTCGTAGCACCACTGAGAGCTGCTCATTGTGACTGAGGTCTGGAGTGCAGTCCATGATTATTGCATAGTATTTGGCTGTTTTTACTCTCTCTACAATTGCATCAGTTGTACATTTCGTCACAAGGGAAATCAGTTAATTTTGAATATGCTTGCTTAAATAAGTGTCACTAAGCTGTTACGGCCAGAGTTATGTTTACTTGTGTATATCTCTTTCATTGATCTGGTTCTCTCTTTCCTAATAGGCTTCGCCCCTGCGCACCTGCAGCTGGTTTAGTATCTAGGCTGGATGGCCTATATAACATCAGAGTGAAGAGAGAAGAGCGCGGAACTTGAGGGATACGTTTGTTTTCCACAGCGGCGTGATCGTTGCGATCACTGTTTTAGCTCTGTGAAGAGCTTGACGTTATCTGAGGGAGAAGGGCTTGAGAGGATTGACGAGGAGTCCTGTGTGCGTCATGATGTTTCCGCCAGCCGCTGTTCAGCTGTGTTTGAATGTTGTTTGTTTCTATGTTGCGTTGGTCTACGTCTGTCTATCTCTGTCCTTTATCAGTTGCCTGCTGATACGTGAGTTTTGATCCCATAATAAACTATTTCAAATTGCTATCTTGTTATCACGTGTCTTTATGTTGCTTACCCCTTATAACGAGCACTTTAATAACGGGGTTCGTAACAAAGCTCATTTGACTGAATTCTCCTCAAATGCTCTCGCATCATTGGGTCAAACTGAGCCATTAATTGTACTTGTCCAAGGAAATATCCATTACCAGACTCAAATAATCTGTCAGAGTGGTCACAAAATGCAGGATTGTGCTCTGCCAGATGGTTTACAATAGCAATAAGACTTCTTAAAATCTCTTTCCAGTGGTTAACTTCAAGAGCAATTAGATCTAGGTTTACCTGATCTACAGCTGTGTTTGTAGTTTCTGTGAAAGACTGCGCCAAGTATCCATGTTTGTGATGCGTTCTGCAGACTTCTCATGCTGTCTCAAGCATTGTGATGCCATTTTAGCAAATTAGAAATATATAATTTGTGACAAGTAAAAAAAACAAAACAAAAAAAACGTAACCATAAGTTAATACAGGATTTTGTAGGCCCCTAGGTTACTCGGAGCCCAAGGCAATTGCCGACCTTTGCCTAATGGTGAAGTCTGCCCATGGGGGTGGGCGATATGGCAAAAATATCATGTCACGATTTTTTCAGGAAAATCATGATTCATGATTTCATCACGATCCTTTTCATGTTGTTTTTAATATTTTGCAAGTGACTGATCATTACAAGTCAAGTCAAGTCAAGTCATCTTCATTTATATAGCGCTTTTAACAATGTAGATTGTTTCAAAGCAGCTTTACAGAGATAAACATATAATTTAAGGTAACAGAGATTGTTTTGGCTTTACAGCGGTTCTTTAATAAAGTTATTTTCCAGCTAAAGTTAGTTTTGATTGATTCGCTTCCGTCGCAACAATCATTTGTTATTAAATTAGGGGCCGCTAAGACAACGCCATTCTCTCTACACAGACTTTAAACGCGAACCTGTGGAAACACAGAAACGCTGATGGCGGTCACATGCGTATTAAGAATGGGTTCTATAGTTATGTGCGTTTGAATATATGTGCGCAGGTTTGGAATTCCCTACAAACCAAGCCTAAACAAAGCACTGGTGTTTCCTAATAATTTTTGATACAGAATTTTATTTTATTTTATCAATTCGGGGTAGATACGCGAATTGAGCCCGACGACGCTTTATCTGTAGAGTGGTAAAGGGATCCTCCATAGGGAGAGACTAGTTGGCACTTCAGCACTGCGTTGTCATCGGGTCCAGGCGCAGGTCCTTCATCAGATCTGGATACGGCCTGGATCCGGCAGGCTGCGGGAAAACCTCGGGATAAACAAAGACACTAAAATTAGCGTAGATGCCATTCTTCTTATGATGTAACGAGTACATCAGGATTTATGGGAAGTGTTCCCGGTTCCAACTGACCTAATCTATGCAGCCTAACACTGAATTATAGAAGTCTATAATGTATTATGTGAATGCTAGGTCAAAGAGATGTGTATTTAGTCTAGCTTTGAACTGACAGAGTGTGTCTGCTTCCCGGACAATGGTAGGAAGACTGTTCCAAAGTTTTGGTGCTAAATAGGAGAAGGATCTACCGCCAGCAGTCGATTTTGATATTAGGTATTATTAACTGGCCGGAATTTTGAGATCGCAATAAACGTGAAGGACTATAATGCGTTAAGAGCTCGCTCAAGTACTGCGGAGCTAAACCATTTAGTGCTTTGTAAGTGATCAGCAATATTTTAAAATTGATGCGATGTTTAATAGGGAGCCAATGCAGTTTTGACAGAACCGGGCTAATATGGTCGCATTTCCTGGTTCTGGTAAGAACTCGAGCTGCTGCGTTTTGAAATAGCTGTACAAATTACAGCCAAACTAATTTCCCTATTTTAAAAACAGGATGCATTAATCCTGCTGAAGGAGGCCACTGCCATCAGGGAACACTTTTGCCACTAAGGGGTGTAACACAGGGCCAGGGTAAGACAATGCAGTGCTCTGGGCAAAATAGGAATATGCCGCCCCCTTTGTTCAAATTTTTAAGAGGAAAAAAATGGCAATTTATCACACACTGTTGACTTAAGACAGGTGTAATGAATTAATACAATTGACTCACCATTTAAAAGAGGACCTTTATTGCTTTGGCTGATTCAAACTCATTAATTATCTTGGAGTATTCTAATTTGCAACAGATTTGGTGACAGAAGTGAAAGGAGAATTTTAGAATGACTGGACACTCATTTGACTCATGTGACACTTTATTCAACAGGAAGAAAAGCTTGTTCCGGGTGTCATACGCCATTACGCTATTTGTATGTCATTGCGCATGCGCAGTCATTTCAGTTTCGGTTTTCAATCCGATCAAGTGTTTACATGTCCCCTCGATCAGATTAGAAAAAGGAATAAACCACTCCTTTCAATCCGATCGAAATTTCATTCAGATCAAGCTCAATCAGATCGATTAAGGTGTTTAAATGAAGGCTTTATGGATTATTTGGTTGCATATAAACGTAGCCATTGTCGATCGCAGATAGTTCTTCACAAGTTTGAGAAGCTCATGTTGAGAAGCTCAGAGCCTCCTCGGACAGCATACAAAATATGCATATGTATGTATATGCAAGTGTGAAAACGTGAAATACAATTCAAGAACTGACTGTTCACTTGTTGCCTAATATATCCCACCCCTTGACAGGAGCCATTGTAATTATAGTATAATCAATGTTATTCACTTTTCCTGTGAGCGGTTTTAATGTTGTGGCTGATCAATGTACATGATCAATGTACTGTTGCATAACATAAATAATGATAAACATAAACAAGTTTGTGGGGATGGATTGTTCCAAAAATGGTGCTAAACGAGGATCTACAAAAAGGACCTTTAATAAATTCAAGCAAGGGTTCACTTACTTTCTCCACCCTGAACTGTGAATGATTACTTACTGTATTTGTACAAATGATTGTGTTATTAGTGTAGGCAGATTGTCGTTGTCTATAATAGTGAGTTAAATCAAGATCAGGTCACATTTGGAGTAATAAATGAAGATAACTAGATGTTTTCAAAGTGTTCACAAACTTATTCTTGCCCATGTAGAAAGATAGATGTTTAGTTAATAGACAAACCACAGCTAGAAAGAGCTTCCAGATATCATCAGATGAGCCCCAATAGTAGCCATATTCATATCCAGATTGAAAACATTTGTGCATTCATTCTCTAAAGATGAATCAAATAATATGCCAGTTTATGCCATTTTATTTATACTTTTCATTACATTGTGCCATTTGACAGCAAGGTGGAAGTGTGTGCCACCATTCAATATAAATAAATATCAGATACATATTTTCTGGCATTTAAAGTTGCAGAGCCAAGTAAACTAAAACTATTCACAAAAAAAAAAAAAACACACACAAATAAGGTCTCACCCGACTGACTTGTTATTTGTGAGTGTGATGACAAAATATTTACACAATATTATTACAAGTGGACTCCCTCTAGATTGAATCTGCAGGTGATTTTTTAAATTGTTCTTTTTTTTTTTTTCCAATCTCATCACACTGAGCAACACTGCAATTTTCAAAAGTATGATTTTGCAAGTGACGTTTCAGCTCTGTGTGATAAGTGAAACTCTTCTCACACTGAAGACATGTGAAAGGCTTCTCTCCAGTGTGAAGCCTCATGTGAGTCTTTAGGTTTGCTTTAACTGTAAAACTCTTTCCACACAGAGGGCAAGTGAAAGGCTTCTCTCCTGTGTGAACTCTCATGTGAGTCTTTAGGTTTCCTTCAACTGTGAAACTCATTCCACACTGAGGGCAGGTGAAAGGCTTTTCTCCAGTGTGAACTCTCATGTGAACCTTGAGGATTGCTTTGCTTGAGCAAGTCTTTCCACAGTGATGACACATGACACAAGGCTTCTCTCCAACGTGAGTTATTACATGCATCTTAAGGTGATTGCTCTCTGTGAAACTCCTTCCACATTGATGACATATAAAACAATCCTCTCTTGAGTGAATCCTCATGTGGCAATCAAGGTTTACTTTACGTCTGAACCTCTTTCCACAATGATCACATGCAAAAGGCTTCTCTCCAGTGTGAATTCTCATGTGGTCATTAAGGGATCCTTGATGTGTAAAACTCTTTCCACACTGAGAGCATACGTAAGGCTTCTCTCCAGTGTGAATTCTCATGTGGACTTTAATTGTTGCTTTATGTGTAAAACTCTTTCCACACTGTTGGCAGGTGTAAGGACTCTCTCCAGAGTGAACTCTCATGTGGATTTTAAGACTTCCTTTTCCAGTGAAACTCTTTTTACACTGAGGGCATGTGTAAGGCTTCTCTCCAGTGTGAATTTGCATGTGTTTTTTAAGGTTTCCTTTTTCAGTGAAACCTTTTCCACACTGTTGGCAGGTGAAAGGCTTCTCTCCATTGTGTATTCTCATGTGGACTTTAAGGTTTCCATGATGACTGAAACTCTTTCCACACTGAGGGCAGGTGAAATGACTTCTAGTTCCAGTCTTTTGAACTCTTTTTTGTGAGGACGCCTTTTCAGTCTGGGAGCAACTAAAAAAATTGTCTCCAGTTATAAAATCATGACATTTCTCTTCCTTTACATCACTCAGTTCTTGACTCTCCTCTTTCAGTGGCATCAGGTCTAAGGTGGAAAAAAAAGATAAATACAATTTTAAGCACATGTTAATGCCACACAGCAGCAGACATCAAAACATTCAGACCAATTGTTCTCAATGTTTTTTTGGGGCAGCACCCAATTTTCCCATTTTGGAGAAGCCCCTTAACTCCCCGAAAAAAAAAAAGAAAAAAAAAATCTAATTCAGTGCAGCTCAAGCCTCTCCAGGAGGATCCCCAGCACTGCACATTTTTTATTTCTCACTCATCAGCTCATTAGTAGAGACTGCAACACTTGAATTGTCAAACAAGTGATACACGAAACCCTCAAACCAAGGTCATACATTATAAATTGAAAGGAATACAGCAGAGTTTTGAAATTTATTATAGAACTTTATACTCACAACCAACAATGCAAAATGAACAGCATATAGAAAATTTCCTTAATTCTCTAAATCTGCCAGAAGTTACTGAAGAGCAGAATGCTAGTTTAACAAAAGAAATTACAGAAATGGAAATAAATAAATCGATAACAAGACTAAAAGCTAACAAAAGCCTGGGGACAGATGGATACACATCTGGATACACATCGGAATGGTACAAAAGTTTTCGAGAACAGATAGTCCCAAGACTTCAAACTGCGTGCAACTGGGCTCTCCAAAAGGGGGAGATTCCCCCTTCCTGGAGGGAAGCTACAATAACAAGTATTCCTAAAGACGCAAAAGATAAATTAGAGTGTAAAAATTATCGTCCAATTTCGGTTTTAAACATTGATTATAAAATATACACATCGATTTTGGCTAAAAGACTGGAGACTATATTGCCTAACCTTATTCAATTAGACCAAACAGGGTTTATTCGTCAAAGACAGACACAAGATAGCATTAGACGTACATTACACATCCTATGGCATATACAGCATCACAAGATAAATTCTATGTTTCTGGGATTAGATGCAGAAAAGGCGTTTGATACAGTTAGATGGCATATCTCTATAAGGTATTAGAAAAGTTTGGCTTTCACACCATTATTATTAAAGCCTTCCAGGCACTATACAATAAACCAACAGCAAGAATTAAAGTAAATGGAAATCTTTCACAAGCGTTTACCTTAGAAAGATCATGTAGGCAAGGATGTCCATGTTCCCCTCTTTTGTTTGCTTTATTTTTAGAACCATTAAGCCAATATATAAAACAAAATACAAATATTAAGGGAATAGACATAAATGGAGAAGAACAGAAATTATCACTTTTCGCAGATGATATATTAGTTTATTTAGGACAACCAAACGAATCATTAGAAGTCTTGATGGAAACATTAGTTGTGTTTGGAGATTTATCAGGCTATAAATTAAATGTACAAAAAACCTAGGTCTTAACTTTTAATTGCCAACCATCTAGTTATTTGAAGGGAAAATTTAAGTTTAAATGGGGAGAGGAGTATTTGAAATATTTAGTGGTTCAAATACCCAAAGATATCACACGACTATTTGATGTAAATTACAAACCACTGTATTCTACAATTAAATCAGATTTGGCTAGATGGAATCTTCTACCATATCTAGGATTATATGGTAGAATTGAATCAATTAAGATGAATATACTCCCACGATTTTTGTATCTTTTCCAAACACTTCCGATAGAGATAAGTAAACAAAACTTTATTGAATGGGATAGATTGATATCACGATTTATATTGCAAGGGAAAAAACCAAGAATAAAATTTAAGACACTACAACTGCAGAAAGAAAAAGGTGCCTTTGGCTTGCCATGTTTAGAGGAGTATTTATCGTGCAGCCCAATTACGACCTTTATTATGTCTATGTAATCCATATTTTAAAGCCAGATGGAACGAAATAGAAAATGAAAACCTTAAAAGACCTCCAATTCAAGCTATAATGGCATATGAACACTTGACTAAAATGTATACACAGGAACTCAATCCGTGGACAACTAACTTATTAAAGATTTGGCAAGATACAATAAAAAAAAAAAATTTGATAGACTTTGTATCAATCTTGAGATGGCCCGCTTATGACTCAACTTTTGCACCAAATACTATAGACGACTAGCCTGGATGCCAGCCGAACTTAGCCCCGCCCACCAAATTTTTAGGTCGGGAAGTTCGGTCTGGACTCGATCCGTTGAGGAGCTATTATGCCCGAACAAAAATTGTTCGGACCAATCAAATTGTCAGGGGCGGGCTTTATACGATGATGGACAGATGAGCAACGGTAACGTAATCATCCACGTCATCAACGAGCGCTTGGGTTGAATACAAATGACTGCCGCTGGAGAATTGAGATTTCACGAGTTCACGCTTACAAATAAGTCAGATAGAATAAATCCATATTTGGCGTGCTGTCTGAGGATCAGGCTCGGGCTCGGGCTCGGTATTCGGCCCGAACCCAAAGTAGGCTACTCCCCCCCCGTATTCCTGGCTGTGGAAGGACAAGCTGAGAGTGAGTGGAGGGATGCTGAAAACTGTCAAGGAATGTTAGGTGAGTTGACAGAGTGAATAATATGCTTCCTCTCATGCTGATAGTGTAGACATTGTGTTTGATGACAAGTTGATTGGATTGATTATGTGAACGTGCTCCTGCCGAACTATGTTTATGAAACATCATGTGTAAATTCCGCCATCGCGTCTATTATAGAAGATATCGACAGCGCATTAATTTTAAAAGAGGAAAAGAGAACCGCGATCAAGGCATTTGTCGATCGGAAACATGAATGAAAACTTACTCCGTTGCTCTGATTGGTTGTAGGTCTATCCAATTGAGTGCAGAGGCATTTTCTTTCCTGGTTCGGTTGAAACACGCCCTATAATCAAAGCTCAATGGACCAGTATCAGACTCACATTCTGACTAGAATCTGAGTATGACGACGTCAGGCTAATAGACGACAGCTTTAAAGCTTGGACTAAACGAGGCCTCACAGCATACTGTACGTTATTACGTAAAGGGCAAGTGTTGGATTTTGAGACACTCAAATGTGAACACTTGTTATGTAATAAGGATTTTCATAGGTACTTACAAATAAGACAAAATGTATAATATTGCAAGGGAATATAATGACAAGGAAAACAGTATTTTTACAATGTTTATTTCAATATATAAAACGGGTGACATGACAAAAATAATTACAAAATTGTATAAAAGTCTACAAGACAGAAAATTAGAAAATACCCAATATATTAAAAATAAATGGGAAATGAAAGGAAATCTGGAAATCCTAGAGGAAGATTGGGAAAGTATCCTTAAATCACAGTGGAAGACAACACACTCATCCTGGAGAGAATTTGGTTGGAAAAATATCACTAGATTTTTCCTCACCCCTAAGCAGAAAATATATCGAAGCAGAAATGCAACCTGTTGGAGAATGTGCGGCTCAAATGAAGCCAATCATAGCCATATATTCTGGGAGTGCTCTAAAGTTCAGAAATTTTGGCAAGAAATTCATAAGAGTTTAGAGAATATATTTATGGAACCCATCCAATTTAGTTTTTCAACTCTATACTTTGGTCTTAAATCAGAAGACAAATCTGATAAATATTTAATAAGAATTCTGTTGATAGCTTGCAAAAAAGCTATAACCAGAAAATGGTTGCAACCTGAAACACCAGAAATTAACGATTGGCTGGGAATTGTGAACGAAATTTACACGATGGAGATTAACAATGAATCTTCGGCTTCAATCCGAGAAATTTATTAAGCTATGGGGAAAATGGATAGACTACATTCTCCCACTAAGACCAGACCTAGTTTAGAGATTACGATATTTTAAGAAAAGTAGGGAAATCTTAAGATTTATTGAATAAATAGAGATACCTTTCGTATAAAGAATGAAAAAAGTAATGTTTGGAATAAAAATAAAATAAATCACATAAATAAATAAAAAAAAACACATTGGGAATGAGAGTACTTCTGGAGTAAAATGTAGCATCCTCAAGTTTTTCTTTTGTATACAGTTATATATATATATATATATATATATATATATATATATATATATATATATATATATATATATATATATATATAAAAAACTGATTGGATCAGGTACCCAAACTACTGGCAGAGTAATAAATATAGAACTATATATCTGAATAAATTACAAAAAGATACTGTGTTGGCTGGCACTGCCTTGTAACTAACTGTATTGATACTACAATTGATGTATTCTATCCAAAAATTTGTATTGAACCCAAAGAGACCTGTAAATGTGTTACACCGGAACCGACCCAGACTCTTTTATTATTTGAAAGTTGGACCAGAACCTGGTCGGGAAGTCACAGACCCGACTGGACCCAATCGGAACATCTTCCACATCAAATTGCTATTAACAAGTTGCGAAAATAAAACTTTTTGGCTTACCTAATGTTAGTAGCCTTCTCCCTTGTACCTGACTGTGATCATACAAGCCTCCTAGCCAAGAAAGTTCTATTTATGTTATCCCTCCCTTGCCAATTGAAAGAGCTTGCTTAATCCAGTCAATATTCCAGCTTCAAAAGTCCACTTGCGGTCACGTTGATGAACGACAAATGCGACTTTTCAGTTTTGCATTTTTTGGTATCTCGAGTCAAACTCACAAAATAAGATTCGACTGTTTACCCCCAACTGCATCTGTTGGTTTTCTTTTTATTATTATTTCTCCCTAAAGGGAGTCTACACTGTCAGAAATACGTTACATTAATGATTGCTCGTTCAGTGTCATGGACAGTGACGTTAGCATTTGCTATCATCTCTGTGCTCTCAGACCAGAGTCTGCCCAAAAATTTTTGATATAACGATAGAGTTAATTTATAATATTATTATAAAAATGGGTGAAAGAAAGTGCAATGTGCGGTATGGCGGATTAAGTCCCGCCTTCTAAATAAAAGAGCCAATTGTCAATTGGTAAAATCATTGTGTTAAAACACACGCACAACGCTGACTGACTCTGATCACAGCAGTGTGTTCTCCGATCGACTCGGATATTACACACAATGTTAAACAAACCCAGGACCTGAAGTAATACATAGGGTAATACCCGACTCGGACCCGGCTGACCATTTAAAATATAGACCCTCAACCCGTACGGGTCCCAGGTCGGTTCCTGGGTCCTCCATGAAGACCTCTGAACTGTACCTTTAAAGGTCCACAATGCCTTGCAGACACGCCAAATATGCCCAGTCGCATTAGTACGATAACGCACATCATTCCAGGAAATCCCTATTGGTGTAGCTAAATAAACAGAAGATTGAAACACTTTGATTGATCAAACATGACTAATGAACACTCAACTGCTTGTATTCTGAATAAGAAGCCACATCATCTCACAGAAGGATGCTCAACTGAAGTTATCAAGTGAGTTTGGAGTAAAAGCATGTGATTAAATGTTGTCTTTTGTTGGACAAGAGGTTAATAAATGCTTATCATGTTTGGAAAGATGTTGGACGCGTGTTGCTTTTTCAAATGCACGATTAAAACTCACAGTGCTTTCAGATGGAGCAGCGTTTACAAAGCCGTACATCAACGACAAGCTGTGCAAAAAAAAAAAAAAAATCGATTTGCGATTTCAAAATCGTGATAAGCCAAATCGGTTTAAAGGATTATTTCACTTTAAAAAAAAAATGTCCTGATAATTTACTCACCCCCATGTCATCCAAGATATCTTCAGTCAGGTTTTTGAGGAAAAGATTCCAGGATTTTTCTCCATTTAATGGACTTCAATGGCAACCAGCTATTCAAATGTTCATAGAAGGTTCAAATGTCCGTCTCAATGCAGCTTCAAATGCTCGACACAATCCCAGTCGAGAAATAAGGGTCTTATCCAGCGAAACGATACAATATAAATTGGCAGCGGGACATTAAACTGAATTTATTCATTTGATCAGAGCATTTTTATTAGATTAAGCATGATTTGCACATGCGCATTGTTGAGTTGGAGATCCCGCTCTTTGACCTGACCTGAGGATAAAAAAAAAAAAAGTCTGTCACAGTTGAACTGTCTGTGACCTGAAGAACACACACATAAGTGAGCGGCGGCCGTGACGGTACACTTCAACAGACCCCTCCAGAGCCAGTCTGCAACACAGAAGAACTGCGAGTGATACTGGTAAGGTAAAAACAATAAACTTTGTCTACCGTTAACGTTTTTTTTCCAAGTATACCCGACTGGCCTTGACGCTGGCCGTAATTTCATCACTCATGCTTGATAGCATGTAAATTATAAGATAGCACTAGTAACGTTAGCATTTTTTCATTCAAACTATAACGTTAACGTTAGGTTACATTACGTTAACCGCTCTCTGGTCGTGACTCGTGGGTGAGTAATGCTATCACAGGTCGCTAGCTAACTGGCTAATAAATGCAAACTATCATTTCTAAATGCATTTTGTGGTGGCATTGACGTTAGCTAAAGTTACCACGTCACGTGTAACTTAAGTTAGTTAACGTTACAGCTAATGTTATGTTCGTGAATTCAAATGCATTTGTTCGGCTGAGTGTTTTTAACAGTTAACAGTGGCGCGAAGAGCCTATAAAATGTTTATTTGCCGAGATTACTGTCTTTTAAGAGCTCTGTGGGCTCTGTTTTAAAGCTAGCTAGTGAAGATATCAGTATTATATGAAACTAAACGACATTAGGCATCAATTAGTACCAACCATGACATACATGCTAGATAGTTTTTTTCGTTTTTTTTTTCATTTTTGACACTTGGAATGTGGTAGTTAATCCCCAGGTTCAAACTTGACTGATGGTTACTTCTGCTGTCAATAGCATAAGGTCAAATGTGATCTTTTATTTACACTCCAAATTATCTTGTGTTCAGTATTTATCTGTATTTACTGGTAATGTTAGTTTGCTACACTGTTAACAGCATTTACATGTGGTAGAAAATGTACCAAAATGTTAGCCAGCTTTCCTAAAATCATAAAATAAAGCATATATCTATTTATGTTAAATGTTGGGTATTCTTAATTTGTGCATGATGTTAGTAGTTAACACACTTTGATGGCTAACAGCTAAAACTTAATCATGTTTTCTGTTTCAACTTCAGGGAAGCAGCCACCAATCAGTTGTGTTCCTGCTGTGCAACTTATTTGGAACCTCCTGGCAGTGATCATTGCTTGTGGTAAGTTCTATTTACAATGTCATGAGGGTATTTGTGATAATTAGTCATCCTACATCCTAAAGTGTAGTATTTTCTCTCATCTGGGAAGTTGTCTACCAGATCTACTAAGTAAAACTAGATGTGGTCTGCTCAGTTGCCTAAAGGTATCTTTTCTATCTCATGTTTCTTCAGTTATCCGTAAAGTGGAAGAGAGGCCGCACTATGCTTAAATAAGTTTTTATCTTTATTTGCACAGACGCGTTTCGGCGCATGCCTTCCTCAGTGTGCAACAAAGTAACCAATAAATCAATAACCAATAAATTGTAATCAATCAATCTTATATGCCCACACCCATTACCACACCCATATTACCACAAGCCAATAATGTTACAGTGGTATCAAGTCAATAATATCACTTATTTCAAACAATCCATTAATGAAAGACAATGGTTGTCATGCAAACAATAAAAAAAATTTGAACATGCAATACACATTTGTGTGTTCCATTCATAAAAAACAGCCTAGTGACAAATCTTCATTCATCCCATTCGGGATACATGTGTTTAAATAAAAAATATACCAAGCCTCTCGTTGCAAGAGGCGGTTCTCACGGTCTCCCCCTCTTGGAGACCGATTAACCACCTCTAAACCCATGAATTTGAGCATATTTACATCATGTCCCGCGGTGTTAAAATGCCTTGCGACTGAAGATTTGTCATCGTTCTTCCTAATCGCGCATTTGTGCTCAAAAATTCGAGTTTTTAACTGTCGCTTGGTTTTCCCCACATAAAGCAGCCCACAAGGGCACGTCAGTAAATATACAATAAAAGTGGATAAACATGTGATTCTGCCCTTTACTTTGTATGTCCTACCCGTTTTTGGATGTGTAAATGAATTTTCTGTGAGCATAAAATTACATGCCACACAGTTCAAACACTTGAAATTGCCGTGTGGAATTTTAAAAAGGAAAAACGACTGGGTAGGTGCCGAGAGGTGCGATCGCACTAACCGGTCTCTCAGGCTGGGTGCTCGTTTATAGCAACTACGCGGCAGATCCTGAAAAGTGTGACCGATGTCCGGGTCGCTGCTTAAAATGTGCCAGTGACGATGCACAATGTTCTTTACTCTATTTGAAATCTGACCATAAGTGGATACAAATGTAACTGCGTTGTTAGAGCTATTCTGATCGATACGTTTGGTCATCAAATCAGCACGCTGGATACTACGCGCGCGCGCTCTAGACAATCATGCACCAAGTTACCTGTATAACCCCTGTCAAGGAATCTTTGACACAGTTCCCCCGCTTGTCGCTCAAAAACCTCATCCTCATTACAAATACGGCGCACTCTCAACAGTTGGCTATAAGGAAGACTACGTTTGAGAGAGGGTGGATGGAAACTCTGGTAGTGCAGAAAGGAGTTGCGATCCGTTTCTTTTCGATAAATTTCAGTGTGTAACGTGTTATCTACCTTCCTCACTAAAACATCCAAAAACGGGAGAACCTTAACATCATAAGTCAATGTGAATTTGATAGAGGACAATCTGGTATTTACATAACTATTAAAAGCAATCAGTTCTTCTTTTGAGCCCAACCACACAAGAAATATGTCATCTATGTATCTGTACCACACTTTCAGATATTGTTTAAAAGGATTGTGGTTATAAATAAAATCATGTTCAAATTTACCCATAAACAGGTTGGCATAATTAGGCGCCATGGGAGAACCCATGTTCTTCAGTTATCCGTACATGTGGAAATGTAAAGACTGACAATTCATATTCTAGAAGATCTGAACTTTTGAAACACTATAAACTTGATCATCGGCATTATGGACAGGGCCGTGCTTACCCCTGTACTTATAATAATTGCACATGCACATGCAAGACATGGAAAGCTCTACTGACCCATCTAAGCAAATACCATCCTGCTCAACAATCCTCACAGAAAGATAGCTTTTCACAATTCTTCAAGTGCCACATTTGCGACAACAATCTACTTTCTACTGAGACGGACTATTTTCGACACATTGGGAAACATTTGAAAAATCATGAATCTGTCAGTTGTATGTTTGCTGATTGATCATACAAAACCAATCTATATGGAGCTTTCAATACTCACAAATGGAAAAAACATACCCCCAATACTATTAATGATTTAAAGCCTGGAATTGTTGATGGACCCGTTGATCGTCCTGCTGTTGTAGAATCATTTGTAAGAGGCAATACTGAGCTGTCAGATGATTTACTATCTGAAGAACTTCCTGATGAAGAATCAACGGATTTGACAAATGTTACTGAACTTAAATTAGCCTCAGTCTTACTTAAGTTAGAAAATGCGTTTCTGGTGGTTTCAAGTGCAGCTGTGAATGAACAACTTGAAGAGTTGCAAGATTTAATTGGTACTGTCTCTGTGCCGGCCACCCAAAATACTATAATCCACTTCTTAAAGGATCATAATTGCCAGATTGATGAATCAGTTGTGAAAGAGTTGGCCACTGTACTTTGCACTTCAAATCCCATTCAAGCTGCAATAGGAAACCATGGTCCACTGTCAAACACTTGGAAACGGAAGACATACTATAGAAAAAACTTCAGTGTTGTGAAACCAGTTGAATATGTATTAGACCGAAAGAATGGAAAGTCTATTCAGTATTTGCCTTTACTAAAATCTTTGCAGCAACTTCTAAATTGTGAACCTATACTAAATAAGGCTACAAATTTGAAAGAAAAACATCAACCAGGGGATAGTGATAGGCAGGTATACAGATCATTTTGGGATGGACTTCTCTTTAAAAGAAATGCTATTCTCTCAAAAGAGTGTGCAATTTCTTTGATTTTGTACGTTGACGATTTTGAAATATGTAATCCCCTTGGTACATCACGTAAAAAACACAAAATATGTGCCTTGTATTGGATTTTAGGCAATCAGCCACCTGGTTTTCAGTCATTGTTGTCCTCCATCCATTTGGCTGCATTGATCAATAGCAATGATGCCAAGGTTTATGGTTATGACAAAGTTTTAGAGCCTTTGACTAGTGATCTCATAACTTTAGAACAAAATGGGGTTTTTGTGAGTAAGTTGGGGAAAACTTTGAAGGGCACAGTGCAGTGTGTTGTTGCCGATAACCTTGGAGCACACAGTATTGCTGGTTTTGTAGAAAGTTTTTCTGGCAGATATGTTTGCAGATTTTGCACGGCAGATAGGTTAGATTTTCAGACCAAGGACGTTGGAGCTGGAGATTTCTCACAGAGAACTGAAGAGATTCACACAAGTCATCTTAAAATCCTTGAGGAAAATTCTTTGGCCAACTGTTATGGTGTTACGAGGAAATGTGTTTTGTCAGAAAAACTTTGCCATTTCAATGTTACTACTGGTTTTCCTCCAGACATTGCCCATGATTTATTTGAGGGAATAGTTCCTGTTGAAATATCTCTCTGTCTGACTGCATTAATTTCCAAAAAGTATTTTACTTTGGACACTTTGAACAAGGCAATAGAAGATTTTCCCTTTAAATGGACTGATAAAACAAATCGCCCCCATCCTGTTCCACTGACCTATTCATCCAGGAGAACAATTGGTGGAAACGCACATGAAAACTGGAGTTTAATAAGATTTCTTCCACTACTACTTGGACAGAAAGTTCCCAGTGATGAACCAGCCTGGCATCTCCTTGCTGACTTGAAGGACATTGTGGAGCTTGTTGTTTCTCCAGTTCAAACTAAAGAATCAATTGGATATTTGAACTTTAAGATCTCTGAGCACAGAGTTAGATTTAAAGAGCCTTTCCCGGAGACAAATCTTCTGCCTAAACACCATTTCCTGGAGCATTATCCTATGTTAATCTGTGAATTTGGACCGTTAGTTGCACTATGGACCATGTAACAACAATGCCTCTAGTTAGGGAATTTATTAGCTCAAATGAGAGGTCTTATTCATGAGATGAATATGCATATGTCGTTTACACAAATTAAATTGTACCAAATAGGGAATAGGTCAAAACCTCAACTTATATCATCAATTACACGATTTCTCGTAGTAATCACTGATATAGGTAGGGAGAATTATAGTTTAATTAGGGGAATTTCGATAGGAGTTTAAGTTCATTTATTGTACGCACAATCCGTCCGGCAGATCGGATGCACAATGTTTGAACAAAACCCGGTTGTCTTTAACACTGACAAATAACCCTTTCCTGTGGCCACAAAGAATTGATTATTTGCGTGTTTAGACAACTTAGATGTTTTAATAGTAAAATGTTGGTAGAGCTTGGTAGGCAATACACCTTCAGGGATTTCAAGAATGGCACAATATGAGACAGATTCAATTCACACAGATTATAGGTTTTAATCGAACAACTAAGATTACATGTATTATTTCAAATCAACGCAGGAGTAAATATGCATAACAAACAAACAATATAGCGATCGCAAATAAAATCAAATAAAACAAAACATTAAACTTATGAGAGAGATATAGAGAGGAGAGAAGGAGAAAAGGGGAGAGAGAGTGTTAGAGGATTGGTTGGGTGTGTGTGTGGGTAAAAAGGAGTGAGGGTGCGTGCGGGCTTAGGAGCGCGCGTGTGTATGTGTGTGTGAGTTTGAGAAAACGTGCGTGTGTGTGTGTGTGTGTTCAGGAACACGTGTGGATGTGTGAGTGTAAGTGTGTGTGTGAGAGTCAGACAAGTAAGAAAGGCAAAACAGTTTAAAACCTTAGTGCTCAACAAGACTTTCTAGACTAGACTAGAATTTCTAGTAATTATTTGACCACTTAAAACAGCATTTCGTTGGATTACAAATTCAAGAAAACAGTACTTGCTCAGTGATGCCCTCTTGTGTATGCGTCGTGCAACAAAGGCGCCAGGAACACGTGGTCAGCAGCTTCGTCTTTGTTGTGGTGGTAACTCGGAGCGTTCGTTAAACTTAGCCAAAGATGATTTTTAAGCTTAAGTTGGTATCGTTGGTTGCAAGAAAATTATCAAACTGAGGTAGACTATAAAAAGAAAAACTTGAGACGAAAGTAAAAGAAGTAACCGGAGGTTTCTTGGAATAAGGCAGGAAGAAGGCGTGTCTCTCTCTCGTGGCGGAAAACTGCAAAGTTCGAGAGATATGGCGCCTTGTTTTGAAGGAGCTAAAACCACGCCTTCTCACGTACCTACTCCAATCGCGTGGCGAATGGGTGTGGCGCCAGACTTTCTTTGTTCTACTAAGTACACGCCCTCTAGAGCTGGTACGGGATTTCTAACTTTGGGTATAAAAAATTTATAACCTGGTATACATGGAACAATGCATAATTTTATACATTGAATTAAGAATTCAGCACCTTGGGTTTTTTCTTAACACAATGATACCACGAATCGTGGTTTTGGCAGTTAATAACACAGAGTTACATGATTCTTCAATATATTCTGCGATGGCGCCTTGCTGGTCAGCGGATTTCTCTGGGGAGTACTAACAGAAGGTTTTGTTGATTCAAAAACAGGAGATCAGTGTCCTTTAGATTGGCCCTTAATGATTTACTCCGAATGGTAGGCGCCACACGGTCTTGCACGTCCCAAACGTCGGAGTCGTCAGACAATAGAGGGTGTTTGTGGATTGCAGTAATTTAATCAAGTCCTACAGCGGAAAGGGGGTTTGATCACGAGATGAGGTTGAGTGATTTTAATTACATGCAAACCGATCATCTACTTTGCGCTACAACCATGCGTTTCGAAGCGAAGCACAGCTTCTTCAAAAGAGTTGAGCGCCATACAACGTGCTTCTAAAATGTGCTCCTGTCCTTAGCAGAAAGACATCAGTTTCTCATGGCACATCACCTTTACATGTGCAACTTTCCTAAATCCCCCCTGGAGGTAGCAAATGTTTCAACTCTTCCCATAGACGTTTTGAAAGACGACATTGCATTTGCTATTAAACAGAGGCACCCAGACTTGGATTATGTGTGCTTGGCTAAAAATGCAACGTATAGTGGCCTTAACTACAGGAATGGAATGATACTTGCACATGGCTCATTGGCAGGGCTGCCAGAATTTACTGAAATAATCCAGATGATTGTTGTCAAGGATAAGATGCTTTTTATTGTCAGAAAGCTGAGTGCGTGGTACAGGGAACATTACAGAGCCTATGAACTGAAAATGTGTCATACGAAGGAGGTGGAACTTCTTGGCCCAAACGAACTGACAGATCCATATCCATTGGCTGACTACACAGTTGGGGGGATGCGGATGATTACTCTCAAAAGATACATACATGTTTAAGGTCAGAATTTAGTGAGTGGTTGTATGACTTTTGCATGTAACAGTCCTAACCCTTGTGCCTCACCAGGGATTTTTTTTTTCCTTTAAATTTCGATGTCCCCGTAGTAACACATTTAAACCAAATTTTGTGATCTCACAGTCATTGTAACATAATAGCCGCTTTCCGACCAAGTAGTTACAGGAACTTAGTTCTAGGAACTGTCCACTTCTAAACAGTTCTAAGAACTACTCTCCCCCAAACTCTGTTTTGCTGTTTGCGTTCGCACTGGCCAAGTGGCCATAGGAACTGGTAGGAGGGGTAAGGGAGTGACACAAGCACGGTGACTTTTATTTTGACGGCGCGACGGACCTTTATTTTGGCAGCGCAGAGAACGCCAGAGCAAATAATGCTAGCATTCTCTGTGTTTATTAGTTAGCGATCTGTCTAACAGTACTGTTTAATATGTTATTAGATATAACTGTTATAGAAAGTAGACAGTATATGAAAAAAAGGTTATTAGCCTATGTCGTGTGGTTGATGTCCAGTGTTGCTAGCTGGGCAGATAAACATAACGTTAATCATGTTTGGCTTGGTCCCCTCAAAGTTGCGTTGGATTTTCTCTTCAGCATAAAGGTTTAGAGACCCATCTATCACTGTTTTCCATGTTTGTATAGTTAGTTTATGGAGTAAATAATATCTGTATTGGCTATAATCTGTGTGTTTACATTCTCGCTGTTTTAAAAATGGCGGGTGCTGGTGTTCCGCGTGCGTTCGGTCAATCAGCGTACACTAACGTCACGGGTAGTTCCTATAGTGCTGGTTTAGACCCTACTCTGAAGTAGGACCTAAATTAGTTCCTCCAAATGGAGTTCCTAGAACTAAAATCGTCCCTAGTTCCTGCGGTGCGAACACGCCGACATCCGGTACTTTAGCCAATAGTTCTAGGAACTGTGAAAAGGTTCCTCCGGTCGGAAAGCGGCTAATATCATAAATTCTATTATATCAGGCTTTCAATCTAGAGCTCTGTCTTTAAAATTTTAGTTGTAAAGAAAAAAACAGATCATTTAGTTCACACAGGTTTTTTTTTTTTTCCGGCTGATTGCTGATGATTGCTGATCATCTTGAATGAAGACAACAGTGTAAGAATGGAGCTACGCAATGGGATTCCCAAATCACTGGAAGAACTCATCAAAGAGGTCAATAATGCATGTGGATTAAGAGGACACATAAGGCTGCAGTACAAGGACACTGATTTTGGGAACATATTTGTGAATCTGACCTCTACAACTGTAATTAAGGATCTCTCAGTTATCAAAGTTGTCCAATTAGACCCTGATACCACAACTATTGTCTTGTACCCAATTGATCCCACAATAAGTAGCATCCCTTCAGGTGGACAGGACAGTGAAGATTCCTCCTCAGGATCTGCACATACAGATGACACCATAATTCTTAGCAGCTCTTCCCCAGAATCAGAACACAGCAGTGGCCAAAAGTGTTCTCAATCCCACTCTTCTCCTATGACACAGAATGTCAACTACAGAGGGGAAATGAGGAGTACACAAGAAGCAAATCTAGGTTGACACCCTGCTCAAAAATGCTGTCTGACATACTGGAGAAAGTGGCTGAAAAAGTCTACACATACAAAGCATACCCTACAGATGCTGACTTCAGCGATGTTGCTGAGGCACTGACAAGGAAACACCCCTGCCTGAGAGAACCAGGGTCTTTCAATGAGAGCTATGGATGGAAACAAAGGCTCAAGGTAAAAATGGCCAACTACCGGACTCTACTTAGGGCACATGGAACACCTGCAGAGCTCACTGTGAATCCTTTGAAATCCAAGTCTCCAGAGGGGGCCTACCCAGCAAAGAGTTTGAAGAGACCTAGACGAGCTGAGGTCAACCATTTTCCACCCTTGCCAAGTGGTGAGACTCCAGAAAGCCTTGAACAAGACAGGATTTCCCTTCTGGCAGAACTACAGCAAAGAAACAACAGACAAGCAATAAAAGAAAAGATGGGAAAGACGTTTAGATACCGGAGACAAGAAATTGTGCATAAGAAGCCAAGTATTGAAGACATCTTCGAGAGATGGCCTGCACTTTTTCAGATGGAAGAGGTAGGTTTTTAGATGCAAAGCACTTCAAACGCATTAGTCACCCATTCATTTACTCACTTAATTGTTGGCCTGTAATGGAGTTTCACAGGCATGGCACTTTGTCTAAGACCAGTTAAATTCATGCGAGCAAATGTCTTTGTTGTAGGCGATAATTTAGTAAGGTTGTGCTTGTGATTCCGTTTTGTGTCCACCATCTTAAAAACTTCTAAACTTATTTCTGTATGCTCTACTTTTTAGATCAATGCCGAGTTCATGCAAATCACAACAGTTCCCTTGGAGACAAAGTTCTTGGCGCAGTTGGACAAGCACTCCACCAAACTGTTGGAGGTCATCAGGAGCAAGGGAGGAGAGAAGACCACCAGGACCTTGCAGGTTTTAGATGAGGTATCTATAAATAAGTTGTGTATCAGTGGGATCCAAGGCTGAATAGTTTTTTTTTTTTTTGTAAATGTTTAATTTGAATTCATAGTAACTGTTCTTACTCAGACTGTGGACATCACTATCAGGAGAGAATGCATCCTCAAATCTCTGATGAGCTACCTTGGCGAACCTGTTGAGCATCTTATCAAAGAATACCAGGTAAGGGCATCTCTCTCACTTGCTCACACAGTTAACACCTACAGACTAACATGGTCATAGTTTAGGTTTTCCTAGCCATATTTAATAAATAGGGGTGTGACGAGACACTCCGCTCACAAGACGAGATTTTAACACTATTTATAAGAAATCTTTGATGCTGAATTATGACTGAATTTTGAGCAGTAAACACTTAGACCACGTCCAGACGTACTAAAACAATCTTTTTTTTTCCCTGTCTTCCCTGGAACAGTGTAAAAAAAAAAAAAGTGCGTCCAAAAAATTCCATTTGCAAATGACTTAACACCTATATGCACACGCTACTTCATATTCCAGGCCTTATGTGGCGCTCTTTCTGCTACAGAAATTAACCAAAAACAGAGAGGAAGAGCACAGTCTTCAGTCACTTCCACTTCCGTTCATAACATGACTAGACTTTCACCACTGCTCATTTTCTAAAGGCTGCCGCAAGAAAACGTGTCTTTGTTTATATTGTATAATGTGCTGTTAGATTGCTTTTTATTTTGCAATTCTGTTTGCCATCGGACATGATTGCAGCGCGCTAACGTTAGCTCTGCTAGCTAACATCAGCAGTCAAACTAACATCAATGATCCAATGTCTTTTTGATAATCTAGCTAACTATACGTTTTTCTTGCGGTAGTGTTTCTACAATAAGCCTTGCTAAAATTTACTATAATCCGTTCAAGGAGTTGATAAGCAGACAGATTACTTAGTTAGTTAAGTTGTCTACTTCCACTTTATAAACAGCTAACGTTAACGCTAGTGCGGGGTAAGCATGGGGGTAAGAGGATGAGGGGTGTGGCGATGACATCAGCAATACACACATATGCAGCTTCGCCGTCCAAACGAAACCAAAAGGTAGCCGTTTTAGAATTTTTTTACCCTGGGACCAGGTTTCAAAAAAGTGCATCTTCATGCACTACGTTTACAAGATTAGTTTGAACGATCGGCCCAAACGATGCAAAATGTGCGTTTGCATCAAAAAGCGTTTCCGTCTGGATGGCCCCTTAATCTCCTGCATTCTGGTAAATTTTTCTGCACCAATTTATGGTGGAAATGTCTTTATTTATTTAAGGGGGAAACACAATGCATGTGGCAAGATGACCTGTGGATTCAAAACCTAACACTATAACAGAATATAATGCAGTAAGGCTCTCAGGCATTCTGTGTTGCTTTCAGGTATGTTTCTCCTATAGATCAACTTTTGTAAATCAACTCCTGCCGGGTCAGCACACATGCAGGCATGATTTAGGCTTGCCTCCTCTTTGTGTCTTTGGGGAAGTAACCTTTTTAAATGTGATTGGCGCACATTTTCACCTCAATGATACATTTAATACATTTTAATTCAGTTTTAAACTCCTGGACTTAAATAGCTCCTCTATTTCAGCAGGTTTTCTGCTCATGTTCAAAAATTTCTGCACATTCAGAATCTCTCCCACATATCTGTGTTCTCTGACATGTCCAGGAAAAAGTCAGAATATAACGAGAATAACGTCATCAGTGTTGGGCATGTTACTCAGAAATTGTAATAAGTTATTAGTTACTTATTACTCCTTAAAGTAATATTACATTACTTATTACAAGTTATGTTACTCTTTACGTTACGTTGTTGTTGTTGTTGTAGTAGTAGTATTTAGTTACTATTACTTTCACCACCGATTTACTTTTACTCCGATTTAAGAGTTCTTGGATACACACAGTTTGTTGCTAATGAGACAATCAGGCTCAAGAATGGCTGGTTTGCACTCAAAAATATTTCAGACTAAAAATAATTCTCCAGCTTTATTTATTTTTATTTTCCATGCATTTTCCCCTACAAAATCACCCCAATCATTTTAGGATGCTAAATTATTTTCAAATAGAGCAGTTGAATTCCTGTTCCTGTATTTTTTCATATCGCAATATATAATCGCAGAATAGAAAAATATTGCAATGCCAGTTTTTTTCCAATATCGTGCAGCCCTAGAGAAAACACTTCTGATCAGGCAGAAATATCACCACAAATTCAAACGCATTTTAACTTCAACACCTCTGATAAACTGCAGCTCACAGTCTCAAACAGAGCTAGGTAGTGTTGGAAACTCAGAATCGAAGACCAGGAGACTTGGTTGTTTCTTCAGCAGGATTGTTTATTGAAAACACGAGCTGTCGGTAGCTGCAGTCACCAAGTCTGAATAAGTGAATGTTCTCTTACAGTTTATATACATTTAGGGGCAGGAACCAAAAAGACAGGTTTAGGAACCGGTTCTAGACAGAGTGCTAAACATGCTAAATTCAATGTAAACCTAAATTAAACATTTTAATAAATTTGGAATCCCACATTTGCCCCTTTGAGAGTTCTTAAAAACTCACAAAATACAAATTTAGACACTTAAAAGTTAATTATTGTAACTTGTGTAGCCTAAGTTACAGGCACATAGCAAGTTCAATCTTGTAACTTGTGTAAGTTACAGGCACAAAGCAAGTTCATTCTTGTAACGTGTGATAGTTACAGGCACATAGCATGATCTGTGTTGTTCATCTGTAATTGCATGTTGACACAGAAACAAACATGCAATTAGGGTCCGTGTGGTTCTTACGGGTAATATTCTTTTATGGTTGGACCAGTCATTTTCTCGTGCGAGGTGTGAGTCATTTGTTGAATGAAACACTTGATACTGTGGAAGCATACGTAGAACGCCAGTAGGAGAAACAACAGCAGAATTGCTATTTTTTTAATCCACAGCCAGGGTTTACCAATCAAGTTTCCGAACCATGAAGTATTGTCTTCAGTCATCTGGTGTAATTTTGTTGAAAGATCAAGATTGCTTGTTGGTTAACCTGACATTAACCCGGTGCAGCATTCATGTTATGGTGCAGGCTTGTAGTCTTGATCATGTCGATGGATGACTGAAGGTTTCGTATGTCTCTCTGCGTTGTGTATTTTTCTTCTGTGTTGGTTGGCTCGGCAGTGGGTCTAGTTGTTTTCTTGAGCTTGTGGCTTCATATGCAGGTGAGGAGGTCTTTGCATATGGATCTCGGGATGGCCATCAAATGGTATCTGCACAGAGGAAGAAAGAAAACAAAAGATGACAGAGCAGTATTTGTCCAAACACTAGGGTTGTAGCATTATTTGTTTAAACACTAGGGTTGTAGCGTTTTCAGAGTTTGCTATTGTTGTTCCGTCTTTCCCTATTTTCTTAATTCCAGTGACACCTAAAGAACAGTGAGGTAAGGATGGACTAAATGGGGAAAGGCCTATGAGGTAATGTCTTCACCCTGGGTTCACCCCCGAAGCCTGTTGCATTCAGTTCTTCCCAGGGCACCTCACTTGTCCGTGTCTCCTATCCTGTCCCTGTAGGTGCTGTGAATAAGTTAGCAGATGACAGAAACATATTGTACTAAGCAACAGCATATCCTGCCTGATTGTTGCCTTTCAATAACCTTATGCAGAATGCAATTATCCTTATGCATAATAATTATGAATTGCCACATTTTCTATTCTCCAGTGAAGCATCAGTCCTAATAGAACATCATAACTGAGGTGTCTGACTGGAATATTCTGTGGTATAACATTTAAGGCTGTGAGTATACTGAATGTCCCCCAAACAAAGGCTGTGACAGTCAATAAGTCTTTCATCTTTTTTGTAAGTTACTGGGGAGATTAAGCAATCACAGCCCAAATGGTTAACACCTCAAAAAGCTTACCCACGAGTCCAATGACGAGGGGAGAAGTAGCAAACAAATGTAGTAAAAGCTGCATAACATTGTTAGCTTGTCTTAAGTTATTTTTGTTTTTTCTACATTCTTTTCCAAAATGTCCATGCTTGCCACAGTAAGAACAACTGGCTTCTCTAGGACTTTTGCATTTCTTTTGCTTCTCTGAGTTGACCTTAACAGAAACTGCTGCAATTCTTACTCTCTCTTTGACATCAGAGTCTCTTTCCCAAGTAACTAAACTGTTCAAGTTGTCTTGCAGGGTTCTCGTACACCATGTGATGTTTAAGTAAGGCAACGCCTTTCTGTGTTCTGGCAAAAGACAATGAAACCATGTGCGAACCAAAGGGCCATTATCACCTAACACCTTCTCTGGAGTGTCTGCAATTCCACTGTACGCTGAAGCTGACTGACAGAATCGTTCTGTGTACTCACAAACAGTTTCACCCTTCTTCTGTACACAATTAGTGATCTTTGACCAGTCCACGTTCGGTCCAACAATGTTTTTTAAAATTTTCAAAACACCTTCTCTCAAATCACCTTTACTGGCCTGTTGCAGTTCAGAATTGCTTACAGCATTTCAAAATCATTGAATTCTGACTCAGTTAGAATTTGTGACATCAGCTGTGTAACTTCTGGCAACAACATGTCGTAAAGACGCATTTTACTGATCAATGCTCTTCTAAATTCAGAAAATTCTGTGCGTGCTGAGGGTAAACTTTCAGCAATTCTCTCAATATCTTTAGGACCTAAAGATGTTTTGACTGCTTGTACCTGCAGTATGGGGGTTGCAAATGGAACTGTATCAACACCTTTTCCCTGAGCCTTTTGTCTTGCTCCACACACTTTAACTGTATTTACATCTGCATTGACATTGTCCTCTATTCTATCAAAAGACTGTAAATCAGGATAGCTTTCATCTGACTGTTGGTCTTCTAAATCACATTTGGTTGAGGCTTTGTTATGGCCCACCTTTGTCTTGAGACAGGACACGCGAGTCTGCAATTGTTTGTTCTGATCTTTCAACTTAGCAATACACTGAGCCTGTTCTTGTGCAATGGATAAGCTAAATTCTCTGTGACAACAGATAATGCCTTTCACATTTTTCTTCCTGATACATGCACCCAACACTTTCTTGCAATCTTCAATTGACCATACTTTGTCTGCATCAATGCCAAATTTATTTGTTAAATTCAATCTGACTTTCTCAGTCACGATTGAGTCCATGCGTTCTCCTAACAAAGACTTAAACTCATTGTCTGTCCATAAAGGGGTAGCTAATCCAGTTTTCTCAGTTGTTGGAATTAGTCTAGCATTCCTTCTAACCATTTTGTGAATTTCTTTGTTACCACACAATCAAAAACATTAAAACTTATCTCTACTGTCTACAATAGAGGGTACACTTGTTAACACAGCTTAACTATTGTTAACTTTCCAAATTACCAACACTTCACACTTAACTTCCCTGCCGACAAGAACAGAGGATCAACCAAATAACTAGCACGTAAAGCCAATTCTTCTCTGCCTAAAGCAAAGGATACAAAATATTAGCACATTATGCTAACCGTCTCTGATAATGCAGAGGATAAAACAATATTAACTTGTAATGTTAATCTTCCCTGACTGGCAGAGGATATCTTTCATCTCTAAAAAACTTTTTAGAGGATCACTTAGTTAACAAAACCCTGCAGCGGTCTGTTAACTCTTCTCTGAACGGCGCAGAGGATAAACACATATACTGGTCTGTAGCGGTTCTTTGAATGGAGTGAAACTCACCGAATCGTTGGTTGTACAGAAAAATTTAGTCTGGAACTCAGTCAGCTTTGTTGAGATCTTTGAGCTTGAAGTTTCAAGATTCAGTCTGGAACTCAGTCAGGCTTTGAGATCTTTTTGGAGCTTGAAGTTTTCAATCTGGAGGCTTTGTTTAGCTGGAAGTTTCGTTCTGGATTCCAAAAGATGCAGTCTGGAAAGCAGATCTTTTGTTGAGCTTGCTGTTTCAATCTGGATTCAGGTGAAGAAGCTGGAAAGATTCAGTCGGGCAATCTTTGTCAGATCTTTTGTTGAGCTTGAAGTTTCAAGATTCAGATCTTTGAGCTTGAAGTTCTTTGAGTTTCCTTTTTCTCCATCCGGGTCGCGGCAGCAAATTGTTGTAAACTCAGAATCGAAGACCAGGAGAC
Source organism: Squalius cephalus (assembly GCF_949319135.1). Classification (NCBI taxonomy): domain Eukaryota; kingdom Metazoa; phylum Chordata; class Actinopteri; order Cypriniformes; family Leuciscidae; genus Squalius; species Squalius cephalus. Next base: position 24,860,350 of record NC_137125.1, read on the forward strand.
TTGGTTGTTGCTTCAGCAGGATTGTTTATTGAAAACACGAGCTGTCGGTAGCTTCAGGGTCCGTGTACTTTTTCGTTCATTCATTATTCTATTTCGGAATGAAAGATGAAATTTAAAAAAGGGTGCAGCTTTGTTTTTTGTTTAAAAGAAAAAAAGCAGAAATGGCTGTATTTTGTTTTCCAAATGTATTGTTGTCATCAAATAATAGTATTAGAAAATTGGACGACATTTCCGATCGTTTTTTAATTTGTAATATTTATATGTACGTTTATTGTATTTCATTTGACTGATCCTATCTTTACCCGGAAGTAAATTACACCGTCGTGCGAAGTCATAGATATATACACTAGATGTCGGACATGTAGGCTAACCTATTTATGTCCGACACGGTCAGACATGTAGGCTATTTATCATTGAGTCCAGAGAAAATTTAAGGTTTTGATATTAAGATAATCTACTTTTTCAAAATATAATGCATAGTGTTAGTAGGCCTAAGATTATTAGTCACATTCTTCCACTTGAGTAAACTTAGCGTGGGATTTCCCCCTTTCTGGTCAATGTATCCCTGCCTCTGCTTAATTATTTTTATCCCCGGTGGGGATAAATTTATCCCCCCCTCAAAGTGATCAGTGCTACTACACTAGTGGCGAGACGGATCACAAAACTTATCACGGATCCGTGGTTTGATTAAAGTCAATTTTATTTTAAAATGCGCTACTTTGGCTGGCTCTGATATAGCTGCCGCACTCTCTGTAATCACCACTCTGCAGACTTGCTCAATGTCCCGCCCCCGGGACTATCTGATTGGTTACACCTCACGAGTAATAGCCTATCAACACTTGCGAGACGCCACCCACTTTTCAACAGGCCCACCCAAAACTAAAAAAAAAAAAAAAACTTTTAATATATTCTAATTTTGTCAAGAATTATAAAAATTCGTCAATAAGCTCATAATGTGTACTAAAATAGTCTAAATGTTCAGTTTTAAAAACAATTTTAAAAAGCTGGCTATGTCTATTTTGATGTTTCTGCGCAAGTTCAGCAGACAGTGAGGTTCGGGTTTGTTCCGATCAGAGCTCGTGAGTGGAGAGCGCATTTCTGAATATATTCCGCTCTGCTCGCTCATTCCGCAGGGTCGCTCGCATAAACCAGAATGGCCTGAGACTGGTTCAAAAATATGTGGAATAAGGGCTGCCTCCGACTAAATTGTTTTTTTCTAGTCGACTAGTAGTTGTTCATTTAAGCCATTCGTTCGCCTCTTTATATTAATTTAATTAGCCTACTTAAATATGCTATATAGCCGACACAGGATAATGAGCGTTATGACCGCACGCATAAAGCTTGCCACAAAGAACCGGTTAAAGTAATGATTATGAATGTGTCTAAATTAGCAAGGAGACATTTAATTGTTTATTAATAAACAGGTTTCTGTGTCGCTGCAAAGATGAAGTTCTTTTGAAATCGACTCGCCATGAAAGCCAGAGAGAAATGCACATTTCATATGGATTACATAATCAGAGAGTAGCCTATTTCTTTTGGTTTTGAATATTTTCGTTTAAAAGTAGACATTTCAAGCTTTCTGTAATAGATAGCCCATATTTCTCAAATCTGTGAGGCACAAGCTGAGTTTCGGCGCCCTCCAGTTCACGTGCAATGCAAGTGATCATGCTGGCGCCTTATTACATTGTCTGCTATATATTTGCTTCTTATTTATTAAATACGGGCAATTGGTTGATAAAACATTGATCAAAATTAAGATACAATTTATACAAAACGAAAATCTTTTAAAAAGAGTTTTCTACAAAACTTAATGAAGTGGTCAAAATCATGTTTTACCAAAAACAGCGCCGTTAGGAGGGCGCCAGCGCCTCTGCCTTTCAGCGCCTCTGCCTCGCGAGTGGATGATAGCCCTGAAGACGCCTAGCAATGGTATACCTTTAGTTAAGTTATACCTAAGAGACAACGTCAATGGAAAATGCAGCCCAGGTATGATGCGTATGATGCGTAATGGAGATTCCAAAGCGCTCTTCTTTGGTCAGAACCATGGAGAGCGATCGCGGATAGGTCCGTCCTATGCACCGAAACTTTTAACTATGCAACAAAATATTTAAAGAGCATCAAGCTATTAAAATCTAGATTATGTATACGCACAGATAATATAACAGTAGGCTATATTAGTCAATATTTTTTTATTAGGTTAAACAGTGATTGGATAACGTTTTTAATTTAACGTTTTTAATTTAAGGCCCACCCACAATTGGTCTGGCCCATCCAAAACTGAAATCCTGGCGCCGTGCCTGGGCTAAAGCAAAGGTTTTTTGATTGCTCACTCACTCTTGAGCGTCTGGCGCGAGTGATTTCAATGTCAATGTAAAGACGCGTTTACACGCGTCTAGAGGTCCTGAATGAGGCGTTTAGCGCGGAGCGGTAGACGCGAATGAGGCGAATTGACTAACACAGATTTATAATGCATCTGTCTTTTCTATCATTTCACTGTATCTCAGCATCGCGATGTAAAGTTAATGTTATTACTTTAACAGCAGCAGTAAAACTGTTTCTACTGTGATGGTTTAACTTTGCAATCAATCCGTGGTTCAGCAGAGGCTGATATATGACAATAGATGACATTGCGGCTAATTTATCTGATCCGGTCCATTAGCTTTGATCCATGTACGGCTTTTCAGAATGTCACCAAGTACAAATATTTATGTAATATTTCAGCGCGAAAACTCTAGATAGCTAGCTGGGAAAAATGAAAAGGGTCCAGAGCAGCATATCATCATATTTTACAGGACCGTCACAAAAAAACAAAAAACAACAACCTAAAACTGCAAATGAGAATGTTACTACTGGTACGATGGACGGCAATTCCCAGCTTCAGCAGAACTCACAGTCCCAGGTTGACTCAAATGAACAAGGACCACAGTTGGGAACAGGGTTGCCAGGTGCCAGCAAGGTTTTCCAGCCCAAAACCTCGTCAAAAACCGCCCAAAAAACCGCCCAATTCTTTGTGTGGCTTGTTTCTCGTTTAACACTAGAACTCCCAAGGCGGTCATTTTGACCGTTTTTAAATTTTACAATGTAATAACTTTGTTAAAATAAAATAAATGTGGCTGTAGGACTCTGACTTTTCCTAAATGTGTGTATATTTTATTCTGACACTGTTATTTTATTAAAATCATAAAACACACAACAGTTCTGACTATTTCTACCTAGAACTACCATAACGGTCATTTTGACCGCACGCGTTATAGATATCATAAGTCCGCTATATTGCAAGTTTCGCAGAGGGACTTCATCATACGACTGGCGAGCGAACTTCACTCCGACCACATGGAATCAAAAGCCATACAACTGGAGGAACTGCAAACAAAATAAAACCAAGGAGATGTATCAAATGCCACAACGTGTATGGGAGCTGCACGCGAAAGGCGGTGTTTACCTGTGTGAAATGTGCGTATGCGTCAATGATGCGGTATGTTTGCGCCGTTCAAATGGGCAGTTAACCTGATTTTGTTCGTTAATATTTTTTGTTCACTGAAACTAATCGTTCTGAAGCAGTTCGTTTTCTTGTTTAGCTAATGTTCATGTTTTTTTCTTAGCCTGTTTGTGTGTGTACATTTTCACATTCATTTGAATTAAAATTGTGTGTCCTGTTTATCATTAGGCTACCTATCATTGTAGATCCATTTATTTTTAGATTTTGTATTGATTATTGAACTTATTTACAAACAGGGCTGTAACTGTATGAAGCTTTGACGTTTCCTAACTTTTGTGCGTGTCTATTTACGTGGTGACTGCGGTGAAAAAAAAAATTATTTTGATGCAAAATGTTCCTCAAATAGAGGCAGCACCTGTCGGGGCAATCTTTCTTTTGTGCTTGTTTTAAGGGCTATGACGACAGGAATTAAAAGCTTCATTGGAAAAGAGAAGGTTAACATGTACAATAGATATTACATGACGAAAATGACGTTCAGTACGGCCATATGAACGTCAAAGTATGAACGGTCAGAATGACCGCTATGGTCGTTCTAGTAGTTATGGAATTCCGGTAGTTCTAGTGTTAAACACATTAAAATCATTAACCTTTAAAATGACCCATTTTTCGACTTAGCCTGTCCAATTTTAGAAACAATATTCAATCAAATGAACGCAAAAGTAGGCTACTGACCTCAATCAGACTATTCTACTAAACTATAAGCTTATGTTACGGAAAATAATGCGATCAACTTATCGATGAGTCTCTTTATTGTCTATAAAAGTCACTTGGAAAAAAAGCATTCAGTAACATAAAAACAGTGGATATATGGACATAAAAAATAACCCACTTTAACATTTCAGTTATTTCAAATGGCAACATAAAACATGCATATTAGGGCTTGGAGAGAAAAAAATAGATTTTTTTTAGTGATTTTAAAATCGATTTTTTTTATTACAGATATTAATTCAAATTAAATTGCTTTTTTTTTTTTTTTTGCCCTTGCTTATAGATGAGGTTGACCGAAGTTATAGCCACTTTCGTTTCAACAGAGGATGAAATGTGTCGTTACAGAGCTGCACCATACTTTAAAAGTCTGTGATCTCGATTCAAACACTCACGCGTTCTTCTTCCATTTCGTCTGTCTATTAAACCTTTGACAAAATCATATCACAACATTCAAATCTGTGTTGGCGTGCGTGCGTCACTTTAAGGTAGTGGGAGGGAGTGTTGTGAGGTTAGGGGGCACATCAGCCAGAGTTGTTGTGTGTGTGTGTGTGTGTGCGTGTGTGCGTGTGTGAGTGAGTGAGACTGCTGCCTGCTGAACATTGGGTCGCAGGAATAAGGATCTGAAGTGCTGGTGTTTCGGGAACAAAAACCCGCCGAACTGATCCGAAACCAGCCCAACTTTTATCCACCCGCCCAAACCCATTTTTGCCCGCAAAATAGATTGCAAAACCGCCCTATTGGGCGGTAAACCGCCCAATCTGGCAACCCTGGTTGGGAAAGATAAGCTATTAGAGTAAAAATATTGCGTTAGGCTACTTCATGAGTTAATAAGAAAAAAGATTTTACAATTCCTGCAAATGCAGTGATGAAGTTCATGTTCTCATGATTTATTTTTATGAATAAAAATGTTTCAAAACATCCCCCCCTCTGTTTTTTTTCTCAAATCGCACCCTGTATAATATATATATATATATATATAAAAATTTTAATCGATTGACAGCCCTAATATATATATATATATATATATATATATATATATATATATATATATATATATATATATTAGGGCTGTCAATCGATTAAAATTTTTAATCGCGATTAATCGCATGATTGTCATGAGTTAACTCGCGATTAATCGCACATTTTTTATTTGTTCTAAATGTACCTTAAATTAATACTTTTCAAGTTTGGAATACTCTAATCAACTAGGCATGGATAAATATGGATGCTTTATACAAATGTATGTTTATTATTGAAACCATAGTCAACATAGAGCATGAAGACGAGACATGTTTCAAAGGTCATATGTTTTTCAAAGAACTTGTTCATGTCTATTAGACACATGTAGAAAGAACAAAGAAATGCCAGGTTCCCATTACTTCTCTTTCTTTGCACTGAGCAATTAACACAAACATGTTTAGATTTTTGCATGACAGGGCAGCTCTTCTGAAAATGCTACAAGTACATTTATTATTTATTATTACATTATAGTTTGTCTCTCTCTGTGCCTATTTTGATGAAGCTAAATTCTCAATAAAACTGTTTTCATTGGTATATTTTACTGTTTCTGTTGTCAAACAACGGAATGAATATGAAATAGTGAATGAAACGCGACCCATTAAGACATAACCAGCTCTCCCTTCCAAGATGTTAATCTGCACAAAAATCCTGATAATCGAGCCGTCGTCTGGTGAAATCAAATACACATAAAATAAAGACAATATCTGTGCTCTGATTTTGGCTATACTTGCATGTAAAATTAGAGAAGCAACATAATATATGTGTTTAACTGAATTAAAGCGCTGCTCCTCTCTCCAGCGCGAGAGGCAGAGAGAGAGCGAGAGAGAGAGAGAGAGTCGCGCGCGCGTGCTGGGAGAGCAGTACCGGCGGTACCGGACTACCGGTAGATTCTCAGAAACGAAATAACTTAAGGTTTGGTCGCTTTGTTGAAGGGAAAAAATCGCTAAATGGGTCTGCAATGTCGCTAAGTTGGCAACACTGTGTATCTCCATTTCTCCAACTAGGTTTTGGGCCACGGGTCAAACAGAAAATATGCGCTGCGTTAATCGAGCGTTAAAAAAATTAGTGCCGTTAATATGATTTTGCATTAACTCGTTATTAATGCGCTAACTTTGACAGCCCTAATATATATATATATATATGGGCTATAGCCTATATTTTTAAGTAGCGATAGTTCATTCTAAGTTTACTCAAGTGGAAGAATGTGACTAATACTAATGTGATTCTGGACAGCGAGGAAGAATGCACGAAGCACGATACCGGGTTGTTTCCTCAGAGGAAGATTGTAACAGACGACGAACGGCAGCATATTGAAGAGCGAATTCCGTCGAGGACACACTTTCGGAGTAAGTTTTACTTAAAAGTCTTTTGTCTTTTATTTTTCGTGTTTGCATTTATGAGGAAAAAAACAATATTTTACGTGACAGTTCTCCATTATGGACGCGAGCGCTCTAAGCACTAAAAGACTTTCAAACATTCACAGAGACCTCAAAACAGAAAGTACAAATCCTTTCTTTAAAACGAATTTCGTTTTGTATCAATTGTATCTTAATTTTAATAATTTTTTCATTAACAAATTTCCTGGATTTAAAGTAAATATAGGCTAGCAACACAACATAAGGTCTGAACTGGAGATCATCATGAACCAGACCGTAGCCTACTCGCCTCACATGTCTAAAAAAAATTTAAATATATTTACAGAAAGCTGGTTCTAAACAAAACCATCCAAAACAAAAAAACTATGTAGCCTAATAAATGTGCATTTCTCCGGTGCGTTCACTAGCCTACTGCGAAGATCGCGAGTCAATAGCCTATATCGTCAACTTCATCTTTGCCAGAAGTTAAATTTAAATCGCGTGTGTGAATGAATGATGATGTTTTAGCAAACTGTATTGCTATACTGAGATGAGTAAAAATCGACTGAAATATGTTGAAATAAAATGTAGGCTATTGGTATAAGCAACGTATTAAACGGCAAATTAACAATATGCCCTAATATTTCATAAAAACAACGTTACAGTCAGGCGAAATATGAAAGACAACATTTTGTTTAGTAGATTTGGGTACAGTTTTTACTGTAGAATATACTGCCACGTCAAATAAGCTTTTGTTTAGCAATTTCTATATAAAATAGCCTACTATTTTTGTCAAAAATAAAGTCATCAACTAAGATGTTAGCTGTTCCAATGTTGGCTATATTCAAAGTAATGAATACATAGATAAAATGTAGTCCTATAATCTTTTTTTTTTTACAAAGAAAGAGTACACTTGAAATAATTTTTTTGTAATTATTGTTGTTGTAACCTTTTTAATAAAATAGCAAAACATATTTACAAGATGTAAGCAAAATCTTAAATGGTCAATATAGGCCTAAGTCTTCTTCTAAATATATGTTTTGTCCTTTCATTGTGGCTCAGTCAGTTTCACACCTGAGTGAATGGCTCATCATTATGCAGAGTGGGATGGGACATTGTATTTCTCAGGTATAAACCACTCCTCGTTCACGCCCCCCTCGCATATTGGCTTTCCAAGCAAAACCTGTTTTACATCAATTTAAATCAATGTATGGTTTTATGTGAACGATAAAGCAAGACTATTTTCACATAATTTTGAAGAAAAAACTATAGGCGATGACATCCATTAGTCAAAAGTCTTATTGCCACATATTTAGTATGTGTTTTGTGGCCTTATTTCAGCAACTTTCGTTTTTATTTTTTCCAATAACCACGCATAAACATTATTCTCTTAAAAATTCAAACATATACATGCATGTTGATCACATATTTTGGTAGCCCTGTTTGTGCTATATAGAGTGAATTTACACCTTTGCCATTAACATGTTTATAAATAACTGAAAAAAGCACAAATGTCAGAGCATGTCAGAACACCTCCAGGGCCCAGAAAACAGCTCAGACTCCAGAGGGTTAATCTTCATACATTTGAAACAGATGTTCAATGTTGTCAGTTTATTGAACAATAAATATAAATGTGTTCTAAAGGAAAGTGTTCTGAGTAGTCATTGATCAAAATGTATTAAAAGCATTTATTTAAATTTGATTTATTATACAAATTTGAGATGACCTAAAATAATTAATTTACTCAGACCTATAAATATTAGTTTGTTTTAACTTAAAATAATTAGTTTGTTCCAACCTAACATAATTCATTTACTTTAACCTATACATATTAATTTTGTTAGTTTGTTCTAACTTAAAATAATTAGTTTGATCAACCTTTAAAAAGTCGTTGCATTGCATGGATTTAAACTTTTCAGGTTAAACTAAATTAAATGATTTATTTTGAGTCAATATCAAATATTTAGTGTGATTGATTACTTCAATTTTTTTAAGTTGATCCAAGGTTTTTATTTTTTCAGTGTAGACTGACTTCAAAAGGTGGTACAGAAGAATTAGAATAGAAGCAACTAGGTGCCACTATATATATATATATATATATATATATATATATATATTTTATTAATAATTATTATTTCAGATGATCTAGTCCCTATGTGGCTCTTACATTACATATACACACATATATACCAAACTGTTATCTTTCTGTCACCAAGTGTGTTTGTAACAAGTAAATATTTGTATAGCTTGTGTGCTGTATTTTACTTTAATTGTGCCCAGGGATCAGCTTCAGCACATGCAGCTCTAACCGCAATAATGACTATGATTGGGACTGTCATATTAAATAACATATATATATATATATATATATATATTATATATATATATATATATATATATATATATATATATATATATATATACACACACACACATACATACATACATACATACACACAGAGTATATAGTGTGAGTTCTAATATTAAAAAGTGTTTTAATACCATAGCACTTGTTTTGTCTCTTTGATTTAAAAAAATTAAAAAACACTATAATGTGTTTATGCTTCGGTTACTATGCGTCAGCAATTATTGACAGTGAATCTGGATCTGGGATAGAATAGCTCCAAGTGTAACCTTTCATTAGAGCCCAAAATTATGACTGTACATTAAAGCATTCAAAGAATATCATAATTTTACTTGTCAATGGTTGCAAAGTAGGGATGTCAATTTACACAAACAACAGCATGACAAGGTGTGAAAATGCTGGTTAAAACGCCATGTTCCTCACCAAATAAATGAGAAGTTTTTTAATCTAAATAAAGGGCTGGTAAGATTATAAAATTAATCAATGTGATTGATAATTTATTAAATTACATATTTAATAATCAAATATAAAGACTAATACTTCAACTAAGTTACTTGCTAGGCATAATGTGTGACTCATGTGGTCTTCCTGGAGCAACGCAATCAAACACGGCAACTAAACCCAAATAATACACAATGTTTTATTACAATATTATTCTCTTTATAATGTTATTTAATATGACAGTCCCAATCATAGTCATTATTGCGGTTAGAGCTGCATGTGCTGAAGCTGATCCCCGGGCACATTTTACTACAGCATTGATTCTTAACCAAATGCATACTATATGAGATAAATCAGATATACATAGGCATACACAAAATAAACAATATTACAACTTACATTTGCACAAAACAAAAGGCTGCGAATGCACACACAAAATTATAGTAATGATGAAGGTGTAACTCTGGCTGTAAAATGGTCCCAAACAACTCCAGCGCGCTCGCTTCATTTTTCCTTGTGTCTGCTTTACGTGTTTCGTGGTTAAGCAGCACGCATGCACATGAACCTGCTTAATCGATGATCGATTAAATGTATTATCTACAATTAAACGGTCGCCGATTAATCGTTAACATCCCTATTACAAAGGGTCATTTAGAGTCTCCAAGTGGCCTTCTTTGGTAAGCGCCTAGACATAAATCATTTTACAATTAGTCCAAAATGCAGCTGCACGCCTCCTCAAAGGGAAGCGTAAATTTGAACACATTACACCAGTTCTGATCTCGTTTCACTGGCTAGCGGTTAAATTTAGAATTGATTTTAAAGTTTTGTTATTTGTTTTTAAGTCATTGCAGAACCAGTCTCCACAGTACTTATCTGAATTGCTTCATCCAATCACACAGTCAAGATCACTCAGATCGAGGGACTCTAACTTACTATCTGTCCCTCGAACCAGACTAAAAAATAGGGGTGATCGTGCTTTTGCAGCCTTTGGACCCAAGCTATGGAATAGTTTACCGGCTCACATCAGATCTGCCCAAACGTTGTCAATTTTCAAATCTACTTTGAAAACGCATTTCTTTTCAATAGCTTTTAATATATCTTGATGTGTGGTGTCTTCTGTTTTCTGTGTCTTATGTTTATATTGTATTTGTTATCGTATATCTTTTGGCCTTGTTAAGCACTTTGGTCAACGGCAGTTGTATTTAAATGTGCTATACAAATAAAATTGTATTGTATTGTATAAATCATTTGGAGTACATGCATGTTTTGGTTTAAGAACAGCATGCAATTTACTTTGGGTATGCCTTTTTTAGGCAAATTTTACAGGAATGCTAAGGTGGTTAATAATTGTAAGGTTAATAAAGGCCTTCTGAAGTTAAGCGATGCATTCGTGTAAGAAAAATATCCATATTTATAACTTTATCGAGCAAAATTACTAGCTTTTGGTAGACGGCCGTACGCAAGTCGGCTTACGCCAAAAGACGTTAAAAGTTAGTGTTTTAGTTAGTGTATTGTTTGTTAATTCGTGTAATAATTCGTAGGGATGTTGTTTCGAGCAAATTTTTTGTGCCCTCGATCTGTTTAATATCGAGTATCTGTCACAGGATCTTGATCCGATGCTTGTATTTTCGTAGTGCTAGGTGCACACTTCAATTACATTAAAGTTATTCAAATAAGATATTATATGCAAACAGACTGTGTGGTCACAATTATGAATATGAGACTACTGATATAAACTTGTATTTTATATACAATTAGCAGAATATTTGCAACAAAAAAAAAAAAAAAAAAAAGGTTAGAAAGCATGAAGCTTGCAGTGTCAGAATTCCAGTCTGTCAGTCAAGCCAAAAGCAAGACGCAACAACGTCTAAGATAGTCTGACGAAAGGTAAAAGTAAACAGTAAATTAACGACTTTTGAGTGATTTGTTACAAACGTTCGCATCAAATATGGTTAAACACGGAAGCTCGAACAATCATGTGAAAGGATTTAACATAACCCACTGGAATCACCTGACTGCAAGTCATTTATAAATGTTTATTCACTTAAAAAAAAAAAAAAAAATTCTTCTTAAAAACACTGCATTATTGCATGTTTTGCTTTTGAACAGAGAGCAGCTTACAACTTCATGATACATCAATAAATAGTATACTGATTGTTTGCTAAAGGTTTGTTTATCATTTGTTCAGGATTAACCATTGTTTACTGAGATAATGATATAACAAAGAAGTTTATAATGATGCAAGTTTCTTGTTTCGTTTTTTTTCAAGGACAACTATGATGCATTTCTTGCACACCATCTAAATAAAAGAAAATATATTTGATCTTGTTGCATGTGCAGAACTTCAAGTAGTGCAGCAGTCCCCTGACTTTTTTCAGAGGCCTCAAGACTTATTAGGCCTCCACACGTTCAAAGAATGTAAATCAAAATTTGAGATGACTGAACCTAGATACACAAAGAGACTTAAAGGTGGTATCAGCGATTTCATGCCCAAACATAAATGTTCACATTCATCTAATCTTACCTAACGATCCGCTAGCTGCCCGTCCCATAATCATGCCGTCAAAAAAACGCGTCTCTGTAGGCAGCCTAGGCTCTGAGATCTGCACACAAAAACAGTTGTTTTCACCCGGTTTAGCCAAACACTCAAAACCAAAATAAATAGTGTTCCAACCAATCACCGACAGGGGTGGGTGTTGCAAGGTTTTCGCGTGCAGCCGTCATAGGCAGCCGTGCACGAGCGCAAAACCTCACAACACCCGCCCCTGTCGGTGATTGGTTGGAACACTATTTATTTTGGTTTTGAGTGTTTGGCTAAACCGGGTGAAAACAACTGTTTTTGTGTGCAGATCTCAGAGCCTAGGCTGCCTACAGAGACGCGGTTTTTTTGACGGCATGCTTATGGGACGGGCAGCTAGCGGATCGTTAGGTAAGATTAGATGAATGTGAACATTTATGTTTGGGCCTGAAATCGCTGATACCACCTTTAAGTGTTAACAAGACTGAAAGTTACTCTTACGTTCCTATTTGTGAGGAAGGGAAATACTGTTCTCAAGAGGACATTTGGGACCAAATACAAACTGAGCTGAACATAGAAAAAGATTAACATGTTTTAAATTATTACCAAAATGGACTTCACTTCAAAACACAAATTCTTTGCAAGTAACCTACAAGCCCTAATGCTACAACATATTTGTTGAAGTATGTAATCCCCTGGGGTATAAATGTAACAAGCACAAACTGTGTACAATTTACTATACCATTGGAAATAATATACAAAGTTTTGCTCTCAGTTAAAATATAGCCAATTCGTTTAGCTTTATTTGTCCACTATACACTGCTCAAGTTAAATAATCTGTAGTGCAACCTGTGCCATTCAGCATGAGCCCCTCCTCACTGTGCTGTTATGCCAAGCACATTTTTGCGCATGTGAAGGATGATGTTTTACGTGGACTGAAACTCATATTAAGTACAAAACACCCAAATAACATCTGGATTTGTATTAAATGAGAGAAGTAAGCCACATGAAGCCCAACACCAGTTTCGGTTTCATTTTAGCTTTAAATTAATTTGTTTTGGCTTGAAGTTTACATAGCTACTTTTATTTTTCATTCTTGTTCTGAATACCGTAACATTTAAAGACTAAAGTAGCCTTTAGCTATGTCCATGGTGTTTATAGTTTGTAAACATTTTACTGTATTCACCAGTATTTTACATTAACGTAATACTTTTTTTGTCTCAAAAGCTCAATTTTATGTGTAGCATATTTTTTAAGCCATGTAGCAAACATTATAAAAATTCCTTGAAAAATTACTTAAATTACTTTTTAAACCGTTTAACCGATAGTATTAATCAGTCAAAAGTCTTACTGTCAGTTAACGGTTAACCAGTTAATTAGGAGCATCCCTACTGTCCACATGACACAACCTGCTTTACGTAAAAAAAAAATAAAAAAAAATAAGAACCCTCTTTAATAAGGACACTCATATGACATTCTTCAATTATCATTCATTTCTGTAGAGCTGGACATTTTATTAAAGATCAAAAGACTGAGTTCAGCTTTGAGAATGACACCAACCTATTTGTTCCTCAGTTTCTTCTTGTTTCACACTGAATGTTTCTTCAATCTTCATGTCTTCACTCTCCTCTTTAATAAACGCCATCTTTATAATAGTGTGTCTTGTGGATCTCAGTCGCTTCTCCAAGAGTTTTTCTGTTTTTTTTGGACACTCTGTCATAAATTAAGATTAGAATAGTTAAAAGTAATATTAACAATTAATTCTCTGTGTCTACGAGAGTCAGTCAGAGTGAAACTTAATCACAAAACTGGTATTACAAGTAAATAAATTTCACCAATTATATAGTAGGTTCATAATTACACATTCATGCTTTACATTAATTGATTTGTAGATTAAACAAATAAATGTTTGCTGTTGGTTTGTAAAAGTTGTCATTACAAATGTTTGTGTTGTTGTTGCATTTACAGTACACTGTTTTGACCAGCATGAGACGTCATGTGTGGTGGTGAATAAAGTGAATTGAATCACTGAATCGTTATGGAAAATATTTGTTTAAATTAACTCGAGTTTCAAAAAGCCGTTTTTCCATCACTACTTGGTAGTAACTGAATTCGCGTTTACGATAAATCGATTCACGATATAAGGAGTGAAATGAGACGCATCTTTTTTGTTACTCATGTGTGGATGCGCTTTACTGACAGTAAATAACGTCCATTAATGTTAGATACGGCATTACAATGTTACATTCGATAATAAAGTATTCATTTCAAATGGTTTGTAAAAGCTATAAAGCTGATTGAACAGTTTGAATCGATTAAAACACTTAAATGGCTAAAAACACAAACCTTTCTTCAGCAGAGTCACAATTGATGCAGAAGCACGACGCAACCTTATGGCGTCATATCACAACATCAAAATAAAAGTCCTGTCCAGACGTGAACAATGTGCTTAAAATAATTAAGGGATGGAGGGATGGGGGATGGGGGATGGGGGATGGGGGATGGGGGACGGGGGTATCTTTGTACAGATGACAATGTTATAAAACGACTAATAACGCTGTATTCAAGTCCATATCAGAAGAACTAAATTTACGAACTAGATGTACCGCATGGCGGTACAAAATATGACCGCCGCTCAGGCCTGCACTGGCTTTCCACAAAAATAAATGACGTGGAGCAATTTGGCTGTATTGCGTGTTTATGTATATACCTAAAAAAAGTAGTAGTATGTGCATGTCTGTCTGTCTGTGTGTGTGTGTGTGTGTGTGTGTGTGTGTGTGTGTATGTGTGTGTGTGTGTGTGTGTGTGTTTGTGTATGTGTGTGTCTGTGTGTGTGTGTGTGTGGGTGTGTGTCTGTGCGTGTATGTATGTATGTATGCGTGCGTACATGTGTGTGCGCGTGTGTGTTTGTGTGTGTGTGTCTGTGCATGTGGATTTGTATGTGTGTGTGTCTGTGCGTGTGGATGTCAGTGTGTGTGCATGCTTGCGTTTGTTTGTATTCCTGCATGTGTGTGTGTGACAGTTAGGGTTGCCAACTTCAGAAAAGGAAAATGCGGGACAATCGTGGTTATTTATAGGAAAATGAGGGACACTCAAAATATTTGTACTGTATCACACAGTGTACGTCATTTCAGTGTCTGCAGTTAAGTTTGTGTTTAAAAGGTTATCAGACATAAACACATTTGTATTGCTTAACCTATTTATGTATTTAATTCTAAAAAATAATTGTAATGTCATACATGAAAAAAGTCACATTACAAACAAACCATAGTTCAAAATAACAGCATTTATCTAAAATAGAAAGCTTTTTTAACATTATACACTAGGCTTACAGTTCAAAAGTTTGGGGTTAGTAAGATTATTTTTTGGGAAAAAAAATAAAGAAAGTAATTGCCTACTTTTATTCAGCAAGGATGCATTACATTAATCAAAAGTGACAGTTAAGATAATGTTACAAAAGCTTTCTATGTACTTTCTAAAAGCTTTAAAACATTAATAATAATCAGAAATGTTTTTTGAGCATATTATTCCCTCAGGTAGATTACATGTTTTCTTGCGTGGCTGGATGTTAGACTCATGAACAATAATCACGTTGTTTGCATTCGCAAATGATTGCAATGATTTGTCTCAAACAGTGATTAAAAAAAGCTGTGATTGGATGATGACAGGTGTCGGTGATCATTCTCAAGTGTCGTGGTCAGCACTGCTGCTGTTGCTGTTGTATCAGTCAGTGGTTTATCAGCTTGTCAAAAAACGGGACACGGGAGGTCACGCACGGGACAAATAAATTAGGCCCAAAATACGAGACGTCCCGCCTAATTCGGGACAGTTGGCAACCTTAGTGACAGTATCATCCTAAACCAGCAACCGTTCGCTCAACACCACCATCTACAGGCCGATGAGTGTACAGTCACTAAATGTGCACATAAATGAATTTATTTTATACCCCCCCATGGATGAAATTCTACGAAACTTAGCATACCCCCAGAGGATGTCAAGTTAATCATACACATGAAATATGGTGCAGTTCTGAACATCTCAACTGAAGATAGGGGCGATTAAAGCAGAATAATATTGCATTTTCATTTTTTATGGGAGGGGCGCAAATCACAAATGAGTGATTATGGGCTAGGTTGATGTGGGCCCTTAAGAGCAACATACCATAAAAATTTCTTCATCCTCGGTGCCACGGTTCAGGTAGTTATTTAGGAAAAACTGCATTTTTTGGGTTTGGGGGGGCCCAGCGCTGGGGGGGAGTGGCCCCCGGGGACCAAACTAAATTTTTCCGTAAAAGTCTAGTGGGGCTACATGCCCACCAAATTTCATGTTCCCCGGTGTTTCGGTGTCCCTGGTATCATTGACGAAAAATTCAGTAGATGACGAAAAGAAAAAAAAAAAAACTTTGACAACCCCTATATGACCGCTTTCGCTAGCTATGCTAGCGGCGGTCATAATAATGGGGCATAAGATCCAGCAGGTATCAGAGGTCAAAAACCTGGGCCTTGTACTTGACTCTCAACTTCAATTTGACAGTCATATTAAAAAAATCTGTCGAGTAGCCAAAGCAAATCTTTATACATTCAGATTGATCAGGGATTACCTACCGTTTCATGCTGCTCACACTTTCATGCACGCCATGATCTTCTCGCATATGAGTTGCTGCATCTGCTCATGGTCACAGGCTACTCCCAGCTAACAAAAAAAGGTCCGCAGAACGTCCCCTAAATGGCCTGTGCGAACGTCCCCATGTGGAGTCCGCTTGATGTCCCGTGGACGTTTGCGAAGACGTCCTCTGTACGTTCAAGAGGACATTCACAGGACCACCAGCGGAACGTTTAGGGGACTTTCGCGTTTAGTCCCCTGAATATCATTTTATTTTATTTTACTTCTGGCTAACCAAAGAAAACACACACGTTGTAAGGAACAAAGTAAATGTTTTTTATTTGAACAAAGGTGTTGTGCTCTTTCAGTGTGTGTGTTTCTTCAAACGCGCTGGCAGCTGTGTGTGTGTGTTTGTCCGTCAGCCAGCTGTGGGGTTAGTCCGGTAATTCTTCCCCTTGGCATCTACCTAAAACAACAAAATGAACACGTTCATGTTGTTACAAAAGTAAAATGAAACATGAAGAAGTTAACATGCCTTCTACGACTTCTGCACAACACTTTACGTGAATATAGGCTATATAAACAAACTAATATATTTGTATACACCTTTTCAGGGGTATTCTTCTGGCTTGAATCTTGTGGTTGTTGAGCAACTTGTGGTTGTTGAGCAACAAGAGTGTCCTGGTTCATGCTGCACTTGAGCATTGGAAGAATTTCTTAAAAATACCAAATAAATGCTTACTAACAGACAACCACACTGACTGATAAATTAATATATAGATGGATAGACAGAAATACATGAAGAAAAAAAAGAATACCTTGTTGCAGAGCTATATTAAGTGCTCTTAGATTCTCATTTTCTTTTTTTAATTTAAGAATTTCTCTCTCAAGTTGAGTTTCTCGGCTTGAATGCTCTCCAGCTTGACTCTCCATGCTGTTAATCTCTTGCATTAACATACTGTCCTTTCGGTGGATGACCTAAAGATGGACACACAATATTAGTATCTCGGTGTCATTAATATTTGTGATTTAAATAAGCATAATGAAAAATAAGAGTAGCCATTTAAAAGATGTAGGTATTACTTGATGTTTGACTGGAGGCTCTTGATCAGATGATGAGGACGTTTTGGAGTGAGACGGGGACTGAGTTGGAGTGTACTTTTTTTTTTTCTTTGCTACTCTTTTTGCATCATTTTGCAAACATGGCTGATTTTTTCTTTTCCCCTCTAGCCTAAACATCTTCCTCCTGAGGGTATCTTTGCTCTCTAAAGGGACAAAAATAAAGTAGGAAATACATATCTTCTATATCATGATTAAGTCTTGTTTGCTGAACTTTTACCATCAAAATCTATAACTGTGGCTGGGGAACTTTCCTCTTCATAAGCCACATCCACAACATCTCCAGGTTCAAACTTTTTTTTTAGTATGTCCTTTTTAGGGACAATATCATAGGTGGGAGGCTCCTCCCTCCATTCCACCAGAACCCATGTTTTGCTCATTTTCTAAATAAATAAATAAATACATGCATACATATTTACATACATACAATTGAACGAACATGAATACATTTATTCATTAATAATAATAATAATAATTATATATATATGAATGTGTGTGTATATATGTATGTATGTATATATATATATATATATATATATATATATATATATATATATATGAATGTGTGTGTGTATATATATATATATATATATATATATATATATATATATATATATTAATCCAAAGGTGTACAAAACTCTAAAGTCTCATCATTCACATTTATCTGTTGCCTTCAGCTGATTGTATCCATGACAACAGTGTTACCTTTAACGCAACCAGCCAGCGACTCACGGTCTCGTCCGGTGCAGATAATTTATTTCTAAGGTAACAAAAAGGTACAATGATATCAATTATTAGCAAAAAAAAGTAATGGTTTTTGTTAGCAATAGATAAAGCTTACTTTTTATAGTCATTTATTAAAAAAAGGTTTGATATAGGCGGTATATGGTAATTATAGGCTATGTAATACATTGGCCTATCATCGACAGCAAAAAAAAGAAAGAAAAGAAAAACATCTTCATATGTTTTAGTGTTACAAATACACATTAATTTAGAAATTTATAACAAAACAGTAATTTAAAGCATTATAACGATATAATTATATAATAAAAGGCGGACTTACCTTCACGATACAAAAGGCTTGTTCGACTTCATGCAGCTCTGCGCAGACCGATCGGCGGCTGACTTAAAGCAGTGCATGCCGGTTAGAAATTTTGTCCGACTTGATACAGCGCCGACGCCACGTGACTGTGACATATGCCATCAAAGTACCGCGAGAGCGATTCGAGAGTAGCCGGAGAACTCAGCCAGCGCAGCTTCTCAAGAGCGGCTGCACTGGGCTGCAGGAGGGCTGATGACGACACAGCTGTTCCACGATTGGCCGGATTCACCGCATGACAACGATCACGTGTGTTTCGTGTTTATTTCGAACACCTTTAGTTCCTCTAAAGCTCTCAAATCAGTTTATTATAACAGTGAACACTCTTTTCATGTCGTTGCAATGTTATATTGTGTCATGTTTATCAAATTAAAACTGATTAAAAAACGTAGACTCCACTTCATTGATAGTATCTTATGTTGAACTTTATTCTTGTTCAAACAGACTCCGTATGAAGCAATACATAAAGTATTGAATGAAAATGTCTCTGAAACATCTGTGTATTATTTGGCAAATATTGCATTGATTTATTTCACTTAAGCTGTGGTAAAGTATGCGAACACCACGTGAGTGGTCACTACGGGAACCAGAAAGTGTCCGACTTCACGTCTCCGTTTGCAGCTCCTCCCCGCCTGCACGCGGCTACTCTCGCCGATCGGTTGCATCCAGCCGCAGCCGATGTCGAACACACCTAAAGTGACAGTTGATGAATGACGTGCAATGGTGTCACGTGAATCGGCTACGCGAAGCAAGTGGGCGTCAATGAAACACGTCACCTCAGTGAAAATATTAATTTACCGGTTCTTTATGTAAATTACACAAGCTTATTTTTCAGGGTGAAAGATCTCTTATTAAAACACGGAGTCTTTCACGACCAAACTTTTCTTTTTAAAATAAAAGATTAATTACCGGTTCTTTATGTAAATTACACGAGCGTCTTTTTCAGGGTGAAAGACAACACTAAGACTTTTACGACCAAACTTTTCTTTTCTTTAAAAAAATAGCCCTCTAAAATAAAATATGTCTTCCAATTAACTAAGTCAATTTTGTCAAATACCCAGATTCATTATTGTAGGCATTTTTAGGAAATGTTCTCATTTGGATTAAGCTATTCGGGTAATGCAAAAAATATATTCTTTATTATATTTACAAAGAAATAACACTATCATGTTTCTTTTTGAAGGATATGGAGTATAAAGTGTACTTAAATGAAGAGGCACCTGTTCCCGCAGCTACAAAAAGGCGATGGACACAGAATATATTAGGTTGCTGAATGCAAATAACTGTATTTTAGGCAATTTGTTTCTTATTGTACAATTACATATTGACTTACATTAATCAAATAAGCAAGAAATCTGCTCTTTTTTCTTCTTCAGGAGCAAAAAAGAGAAGATCATACAAGACATGGCTTATTCCCGATATAGTTGAAGTAATTCAGGTTTTAATGTTGGCCTAAAAAACATTTTCAGTGATAAATTCATGGCCATTTGTTGTAGTCAAGAAACCATGTCTAACATGCTCCTGTATGTTTATAATTTCATACTTATAGGAAAACATTTCCAATGATGACAGTGGTGACAATATCAACAAATCTGACAGGAACTGCCCTGATGCTCATGTGAGAATAGTCTTTTTTATTTTTTTTATTTTTCAAAGTTAATCTTCTTTAGAATTGTGCTTCCTTGTTGTCATAAGGTTGGCAATTCTTTGATCCTTTATCAGCCAGAACATTTACAAAATTTAAGTACATGCATAAAACTAGTGGTCCAAGTACCTGTACATGTCTCACAGGGAAACTTTTCTACTGATGAAGAGAATGAGGTCGTCAGCGATGCTGATGGAAACTTTTCAGATGCTGATGTGAGAATGAATTTCTGATATTTTTTTTAATCCAATGCTTTTTGCATACATTTGTAAATATCAGTGTTTATATGGATTTTGTTTTAATGTGCAATAAATGCACAATTTCTAACAGGAAGGCTTTTCTGCTGATGACGAGGGTGATGTTTTTAGCACAGCTGATGAGAACTTTCCACAGACTCATGTGAGAATAAAGTTTAGAATATGTATCTAGTCTATAGCCTCATGCTTTTTTTAAAAGCACACACTTCTTTATGTGTCAGCTTGTAATTAGTGCAATATTTACTTTCTAGATTGTCAGAAACCACAGTGCAGTTTGTGAGGGAAGCACAGAAGAAAGAGAGGAGTGTGCCAGTGAGGAAAAAATATATCCAAATGCCAAAATCACTAATGAAGAATCTCTGCTGTGTATACTTGCCTACAGCCTCAGGCATACAACATCCAAAGTGGCTTTGAGTGACTTGTTAGATCTTATCAATCTCCACTGTCCTGATTCAACCAATGGTGTTCCAGATAGCTTATACAAGTTCATGAAATCCTTTCACTGTGACACTTTTGAAGTCCAGTATATTTGCCCATCCTGCCAATATTTCTTTGGTAATGAAATCCCCACCCACTGTGCTTCATGCAATGGTACCCCAGGGGACATGGAAAACCTAATCAAATCTGGCTCTGTCTTTATCAAGTTATCTATTTCAGATCAATTAAGAGGTAAATTTCAGGATACAGATTTTTGTCAGTCTTTGAATTACAAATGGTCAAGGACAAAGCGCAACTCACAAAATGTTGAAGACATATTTGATGGCACTATTAACTCGATTGATGCACTAAATGACCCAAAATTGGCGAATATTTCAGTGTCCTGGAATGTTGATGGTGTTCCAATTTTCAAATCTTCTCCTTTTCATATCTGGCCTCTTCAAGTCACAATCAACGAGCTCCCCCCTAATCTGAGGGCAAAGCATGTCATTCTTGGCGGTTTGTGGTTTGGGCCAAAAAAGCCAGAAATGAACTCGTTTCTGCAATCATTTGTTAATGAATTGCGAAGTCTTGAAAACCAAGGGTTACCTTGTCAGTGGAAAGGTGAAAAATCAGTAGTCCATGTATACAGTTTGCTTTGCATTTGTGATTCAGTGGCTTGTTGTGCTGTACAGAATGTCAAGCAATTTAATGGAGAGCATGGTTGTAACTGGTGTTATCAAAAGGGTGAAGTTGTAGAAAAGGGTAATGGGTTTACAAGGGTGTACCCTTTGCAGTCAACAGAGCCAGAGCTGAGATCACACAAAAAACACACTAAAGATGCTCAGCAAGCTGTTGATTCTGGAACATGCATAAATGGTGTAAAAGGTCCATCTCCTCTAATGCTGCTGATGTTTTTTAATATGGTTTCTGGATTTGCATATGATTACATGCATGGCATATTACTTGGTGTTTGTCGCCAGCTGACTACCCTATGGTTTGACTCCAAATACCATACAGAGCCTTGGTACATTGGAAGAGAAATTGAGCAAATTGAAAGAAGGTTACTTGCCATTAAACCACCTACAAGTATAACAAGACCACCCCATTCAATTTCTTTGCGTAAATATTGGAAAGCTTCGGAATACAGACACTTTCTCTTATTTTACAGCCTTCCCTGTTTGTTCGGCATTTTACCCAGACAATATCTTGACCATTTACTACTTCTAGTACAGGCTACATACAGGTGCTGGTCATAAAATTAGAATATCATCAAAAAGTTGATTTATTTCAGTAATTCCGTTAAAAAAGTGAAACTTGTATATTATATAGACTCATTACATGCAAAGTGAGATATCTCAAGCCTTTATTTGTTATAATATTGATGATTATGGCTTACAGTTTATGAAAACCACAAAATCAAAATCTCAGAAAATTTGAATATTACATGAAATCACACAGTAATTACACAGTGATACCATGGTCATTGAAGCAGGTTTTGGTTCTTTTGGCAGTGTGGGCTGGTGCAAATCCTGCTGGAAAATGAAGGAAGCATGAAGTGCTCTGGAAATGTCCTGGTAGACGGCTGCGTTGACTCTGGATTTAATAAAGCACAGTGGACCAAAGTCCTCTTTTCTGATGAGAGCAAATTTTGCATCTCATTTGGAAACCAAGGTCCCAGAGTCTGGAGGAAGAATGGAGAGGCACACAATCCAAGATGCTTTAAGTCCAGTGTGAAGTTTCCACAGTCTGTGTTGGTTTGGGGAGCCATGTCATCGGCTGGTGTTGGTCCACTGTGCTGTCCACTCAACGCAGCCGTCTACCAAGACATTTGCAGAGCACTTCATGCTTCCTTCAGCAGACAAGCTTTATGGAGATGCTGACTTCATTTTCCAGCAGGATTTGCACCTGCCCACACTGCCAAAAGAACCAAAACCTGCTTCAATGACCATGGTATCAGTAGCCCCGTTTACATGTAGCATTGTATTCCGATTATAACCAGGTGCAAGTCCAATCAGAATGAAAATGCTCCATGTCAACACCTCAATCGGAATAAAAATGCTCAAACCGATTGAAATTTCAGTCGGATTGAAGGGGGTGGAATAAACCTTTTCATGAACCGATCAAACGAAAGATTACACCATGTAAACGAGCTGTTCCGATTACTTTGAGCGTACGTCTTTCTGCGCATGCCTGGTTTTGCGCCAGATAATTCTGTCAGCTAACATAATGCCTTCTGTTTGTGATCCGATGTGGATTCTGATCACCGTATAAGGTAGGAATATTTATACCCGATGCAAAAAAACTATGCACGCTAACCATTACCATAGTGAACATGGAAAATATGTACGCTTGAAGAAATCAGACAAATCATAATCCTGTTTTTATTTTATCTTTCAGTAGCCTATGTCTCGGACTATCCTCTTTTTCTCTGACTGAAAATATAACTGTATCCTTCTGGGAGAGAGTGCTAAAGCTCCTCAGGTCATATTTTTGGTGGCATATTTGTAGAAATGAACATTCTTTCTAAATGTGATGTAAATACGTCCTGTTACTAGGCTACCAAATAAACAGAAACAGACGCGAATAAGTTTTGTGTCCTCTTTCTTTTGTAAACGTTCACAAACGTCATAAACGGTAAACCACTTTATTTCTGTGACTAGTGTGCAATTTTGACACAAATTAATTCATTATGATAAATGTATCGATTTTTATTGTAAACATGTGGTAAAACATCTATTCGTGGGTTTTAAAATTCAATTAAACAACAAAAATGCCAGCAAACAGTCGCTCTTGTTTTGCGATCGATCAGGCTGTTTCCAGTGATTTCTTTCCGATCAGTTTTCTGATAAAACTTCCTTTTTTTTTCTTCTTTTTTTTTTTACAATAATGATGGCCTATATTTAATTATATGCTATCATGAGTGTGATAGGAGTATGAGAATGAAAAACTGATGCAAATAGGCTACAAAACAAGACAATAATTAACAAAGAACAATAGCCTACACAATAACAATAAAACGGCCCGTTTATGGCTCGCACTGGCCCGACAGTGGAAACGCGTCTGATGCCTACAACTAAACGCGACAATTAAGTGATGCACCATCTTGACAGGATTGAAAACGTGGAAATAATGAGCTTCCAGATCCGTCAGACAAGCTGTGTGCGCATGTCAGAAAATGACTTCGATTGAAAGCGTCAGCACATGTAAACACCAGATCGGTTTAGATAACATTCCATGTAAACAGTCAACCGGAATCCGTCAATCAGAACGATCTCAATCAGAATAGCAAAAAAGTGTGCATGTAAACGGGGCTACTGTGTAATTACTGTGTGATTTCATGTAATATTCTAATTTTCTGAGATTTTGATTTTGTGGTTTTCACAAGCTGTAAGCAATAATCATCAAAATTATAACAAATAAAGGCTTGAAATATCTCACTTTGCATGTAATGAGTCTATATAATATACAAGTTTCACTTTTTTAACAGAATTACTGAAATAAATCAACTTTTTGATGATATTCTAATTTTATGACCAGCACCTGTACATTCTCCTTCAAGATTCAATTTCCCCCCACGACATTGACAAAGCTGATGGCCTTTTAAAAGCATTTGTGGGCCGTTTTGAGTCTCAGTATGGAAAGTGTCATGTGTCTTATAATGTCCACATACTTGTACATGCAGCAGCATCTGTGAAAAATTGGGGTCCTTTATGGAGTCACAGTGCATTCTTATATGAGTCCCAGAATGGACACCTTCAGAAACTCTTTCATGGCACACAAGCTGTAGCAGAACAAATTGTTAACATGTTTAACCTTTACCAACATGTTCCACGACTCATTGCTGCTGTATTCAATGATGAACAAACGCAGCAAAGCAAAAGCTTTGTTGAAAAAATGTTGGGAGGCACCAATATTGTGACAAAGTGTATTGGTAGTTCTAGCGTGATGTTTCTTGGATGCCCACATGTACGACAGCCAACCCCAAGAGAGTCTCATATCCTTCAAGAGTCAGGTTTTAGTGCAAATAGAGCTTTCAGTTTTTATTCTAGGGCTGTGGTTAATGGCAAGCGAATTCATTTAAAAGGAGCAAAATCTTTATCTAAAAGAATCAACCATGCAGTTCAAACCAAACATGGGTCTATAGCATTAGTACGATCATTTATAGACATAGGCAATGCGCAAGGAGAGGGTCATGCCTTCATTGATGTTATGAAAACAACAAGTAATGACATCAGCAAAGACAGAGAATCAGGGATAACAGCAACAAGCATTTTAAAAGAAAGAGGGATTGACTCAGTTGAACTTATCAAATCAAATGCACAGACATACATTCAACCTGTGTCTACCTCAAGGACCTACCAGGGCCCGGTTTCCCAAAGCGTTCTTATCTCTAAGTAGTTCTTAACCTATTCCTTAACCTCTCTCTTAACCTTATGGCACGATTCCCGAAACGTTTGTTCGCTAAGTATATCTTCTGTAAGTCACACTTTCGTAAGGTTGGTCTGGACCACTCTTAGCTTTACCTTATCACTGTTGCAGGTCTATATGAATATAATTCTGAAGTTTTAATACACCCAGACAGTGTTCAATTAGGCTAATTCACGTGTTTTCATGCAAAGAATAAAATTGTCATTACACTGATTGTTGTTAGATTTTTAATTATATTATTATACAATATTATTAATTTAATTAAAACGCTCTTTTAAAGGCCAGTGAAAGCATAGGCTACTGTCAGTTAAGTCCTATTCGGATGCTAATATTGTTTCTCATGGGCTCGTCCGGTATTTTAAACATTTACAGGGGTAAGTCGGTGATTTTAGTGCCGTCCGAATCCATAATATCAGTGTTTGTCTACGCACCGTACGCAAGATGTAAACTTTTATTACTGAAATGCTGGGAAGTATTTACAAGAACAATATTTCATCGCAGCTCCACCTCAGCGAACAAAAATGGGAAAGAGAAGAAGGCACGTAAATTTTTGAAAAGGTTATTGTGGCAGCAATATATGTTACAATTTTAAAATATGTAGGCTAGGCTATTATAGGCTATTATAGTTTGGATTATTTTTTATAATATCCAATAATCATAATAAATTGCAATTTCAACTATTTCTGAAGTGCTTCATTTATAAAGATCACCGCTTTCTCACATAAACAAGCCCCTGCACGAGAGAATAATTGATTCTCGAGCCATCGATATCAAACAATTCAGCACCATCGCCACGGACAGCGCCAGGTAACGTCGCACGTAAGAAGGTATATCTTAAGCAGCTTTCTAAGGTATGGTTCGGGGAACACACTTAGGAACATAAACAACTTTGGTAAGATATATCTTTCGAGCTTTCTTAGCGCGCTAAGAGTGAGCGTTATCGGGAAACCGGGCCCAGGTCTTGCAAATATTTTTTTTTGCATCCAACCAAATAGATGGGAGTTGGATTAAAAACAAAATAGCTGCATCTTCATGTTATAAAAGGTACAAATGTACAGTATACAGACTCATATCTCTTGAATGTTGACATGTCGTGGATGTTTGCATAAATGTATAATTTTGAAATGATTTAGAGAAATTTTTTTTTTTTTTTTTATAATTGCCTATTTATTCTCACTCTTAATTTTTTTAATTTACTTTTTATTTTTAATCGTTTTAGGGGACTCATTGTTTTGTCTCATTGCTGCCAACAGCCAGAGCATAATATATCAAAAATAGTTCCATGAAATGTACTTGAATCTAATTAAATAAAAATTGTATGAATAAAACTACAGCAACTATCGAGTTTTATTCTCTAGTCTAGCCCTTAATCACTCTTTGGGGTCAATATGACCCCAATGGACATTTCCTTCATTTTTTAAAAATGTTACCTTCATCTCAGGGGCATGAAACTCTGTGACTTTTCCTAAATAATCTATCTAAACATGCACAAAAAAACTGGGCTTGATTTGGTTGTTCTAAAGGTGTGTACATTTTTTTTTACCTTTTAAGGTCTTTGGGGTCAAAATGACCCCACATTGAAAATGAATGGGAAAATGAAAAAAATGACTTTTTTTTATTTTGTTTGTCAAAAAAATAAAATTAAATCCATTATAAATCTGAAAATTTCTACATATAAACCAAGGTCTGGTCCTAGAGCATAAATAAAAAGTAGAACGAACTTTCTATCTCACACACACACACACACACACACAAACACATAAACAAACACACAAATGTATGTGTTTGCAACAGAGCATTTTTACAGAAAATGGCAAATAAAATAAACAAAACTAGCATAAATCTAAAAAAATGTACATTTAAATCAAGGTCTGGTCCTAGAGCATAAACCCAAAGTGGAACGAACTTTCTATCTCATACACACACACACACAAACACACACAAACACACACATGTATGTCACTGCAACAGAGAGCATTTTTATAGAAATTGGCAAATAAAATAAATAAAACTGGCATAAATCTAAAAAAAAATTACATTTAAATCAAGGTCTGGTCCTAGAGCATAAACCCAAAGTGGAACAAACTTTCTATCTCATACACACACACACACAAACACACACGTGTATGTCCCTGCAACAGAGAGCATTTTTATAGAAATTGGCAAATAAAATAAACAAAACTGGCATAAATCTAAAAAAAATTACATTTAAATCAAGGTCTGGTCCTAGAGCATAAACCCAAAGTGGAACGAACTTTCTATCTCATACACACACACACACAAACACACACATGTATGTCACTGCAACAGAGAGCATTTTTATAGAAATTGGCAAATAAAATCAACTAAACTGGCATAAATCTGAAAAATGTCACATATGCAACATGGAACAAGCTTGTACACACACACACACACACACACACACACACACACACACACACACACACACACACACACCACAGTCATGTCATAGTGGTGACTTGTAATGGTTCTGCAAATGTATGTATAATAATTTGCAAAAGCAGATAATTCAAAATATATCAGAAAACAACAACAAATTCTAACTCTGACAAAAATACAGATTTTTTATGTATTTCAAAATGTTTAAATAAATATTCACAAAATATATATCATAAAGTTGTGAGGAGAAGTTGAAGCATCAAGAACAATGAAGTGAAAATGAATGAGTCTCTATGGCCCTCTATTGGATATATGTGGTCATTGCACTTTCTTTCTTTAATTATAATTTCTAAAGTTTTTCCACAAACCAGCAGATGTCAGTATTCTATCCCTAACACATAGAGCAATGTCCAACAACTATTTAGATTTAATTAAGATCATCATTTAAGTGATTTTTTCTTTAAAAAATCATTTTTCATGAGACAATTTATGGCCTAGTTATGTAATTGTGCAGTAAATAGGTAAAAAAAATCAAAATTTCCACAAAAACACAGCATAAATGTATAGTTGAGAAGTGAATAAAAAAAATGATATATAGTTTCCATATAAAAAATGTATATTTCCTTATGCAATCGCTCTTTAAAAGTTTGGGGTCAAAATGACCCCAAAGACCTTAAGTGTTGTCCTTTTTTAGGAGTGATTAAGGGCTAGACATAGCCTATCCTGAATCCAAAACCTGTAGGTTTTTTTTATATTTATTTTTTGACTTATTTATTTTTCATTTACAGGGAAAACTCCTGTAAGCAAACATTTTGTTTCTGCGTGAGGTGCACGGCAGTCCTGCAGGAATTTTTTTTTTAATTCCTGTATGATTTTTCACTTGTGCTGTACAACGCAGTATGTGCAGGACATTCCAACATGTTCTAGAATGAACCCTTCAGTACAACAGAAACATGCAGGAACATCCAACACAAGTGAAAAATCCTGCAGGACTGTATAATTCCTACAGGACTGCTGTGCAGTACAAGTGAAAAATCCTGCAGGATTTTATAATTCCTGCAGGACTGATGTGCAGTACAAGTGAAAAATCCTGCAGGATTTTATAATTCCTGCAGATTTTTAAAAAAATCCTGCTGGATTTTTTAATTCCTGCAGGACTGATGTGCAGTACAAGTGAAAAATCCTGCAGGACTTTATACTTCCTGCAGATTTTTAAAAAAAATCCTGCAGGATTTTATAATTCCTGCAGGACTGATGTGCAGTACAAGTGAAAAATCCTGCAGGACTTTATAATTCCTGCAGATTTTTAAAAAAATCCTGCAGGATTTTATAATTCCTGCAGGACTGATGTGCAGTACAAGTGAAAAATCCTGCAGGATTTTATAATTCCTGCAGGATACCTGCAGAAAAAATGAAAATCCTGCAGGATTCCTGTAGGTTATTTTTGTAAGGGCAGTTAGGATAATTTTATTTGTCTTACCTGTGTTATTCTCGACTTTCTTCCTAGCAATTTTCCATTCTTCACGTCTTCCTTGGCTGCATTCATCATTTGAAGTCGATGCATTCTTTTAGAGCTCCTGCATTCAACCTTATTTTCTTCATGCATGAATAGCCTATAAATTGTAGCTTATATGTGACCCTGGATCACAAAACCAGTCTTATGTTGCACGGGTATATTTGTGGCAATAGCCAACAAAACATTGTATGGGTCAAAATTATAAATTTTTATGCCAAAAATCATTAGGATATAAAGTAAAGATCATGTTCCATGAAGATATTTTGTACATTTCCCACCTTAAATAATTGGTCAAAATTGATGGCACCCCTGATAAATATGATAAAAAATGGCTGTAAAAAATAAATCTGCATTGTTTATCCTTTTGATCTTTCATAAGACTGTTTTTTGGTTTTGTGGTCCAGGGTCACATATTAAAATATGATATTTGAATCAATTATCATATTTTGATGTTTAAATTATAACGCTGAAAACAGTCTCGTGATTTGATTACATCTTTAATTAGTGACAGAAGTTACTAAGTTTATTATCTTAACATAACATTAAAACAATAACATTTTTAACAAACTTAATTTTACAATTAATTCAAATATTTTTTACTATAGTTTATTTGCATTTATATTTTTGTTTAATTATTATTTTGTCTGAGTTGCAAGGTGTCAGGTCTGATGATAAAAGAAAAGGCATGTGCGACTGGATTTTGCAAGTGTTGTCATGGAAATGGCAGGTGAGGGACGAAATAGGGACGTTCGCAAACTGGCCCGGACAAATGTCCTCAGAACGTCCGTCAGCGAACGTTACAAAGTGGACCAATTGCGGACGTCATCAGAATGTCCGTCAGCGGACGTTACAAAGCGGACCAAATGCGGACCTATAGTCGGGGAGCCAAAGTCTAAAAAATGGGTTGAACCTGACATGGTCTGCCATACTTTTTATTTGTGTTTTTTCTGTTAACTTTGACCCTAAGAACCAATAATTGGAGGGTCTGCTCTGCCGGAAATATCGCGGAAAAAAAATGTGGCCATTTTAGTGTATGCACCCTTTATTTTTTTATCAGAAAAATGTGAAAAATGTTTTTTTTTCCTCAAATCCTCAGTGGGTTTGGTAGGCTGTCAATAAATGCATTCCAGATACACAGAACACATGTGCTGACAACATCCACTGAAAAAATAACTCTTAAAACACATTTCTACATGATTTTGTATCAATTTAGTTAAACTCTTAAAACACATTTCTACATGATTTTGTATCAATTTAATGCAAAAAAATTAGGCGTTTTCTCACTTTTTTCCAATATTTTCATCTTTACTTCATTGGCAATCAACTATTCCCCCAAGTTATGACATCAGTCAATATGTCATTCTTTTCACCAAACAGTATACTCATTCCACAGAAAAAATCATAAAAATCCAACCAAAATCAATGGATCTGTGATGATTTCACTAATAGTTGATCAGCAGGCTCAGAACCGCAATAGAATTGTAGGCTACTCTCAAAATTCCGAAAGACATAGGGGAGAGTGGGGGCGGTTGCAACACTTTTTACATTTTCTCACATTTCTCAGCGACTGTTTGTATTAGAAAGACAAAAAATATATATATTAAACCCATATGTGTCACCTACCTGCCCATACTGTTGCAACATGTGTACATGTGATAATATGAAAGTAATTTGTACTTAAATGGACCCTGAAAAATGTTGCAACTGTCCCCATATATGGGGACAGTTGCAACAGTACCGAGGGGTAGTTGCAACAGTCATTTAGATGTAATAAAACTCATACTTCGGCATCATTTTTCACATTCTTTTTTAGTTTATTTGAGAACAGAGTTCACTGAGTTAACTTATTAAAGTACAAAAACAAGTACACAACCATGTAACACCTTTGTCAATCCCACAAACTGATTTATGTAGGCCCTAACATTTCATAACCACCAAAAGAACACAAACTAATTATTTCATAGCATCAAGTATTCACAATTCCCCATCTGACTCACAATTGTGGCAAACGTAAATGGAACCACCATCAGTGCAGGCTTCATGAGCCCATGCCTTGCACTGCCAACATTGAAGCCACACCTCGCTCGGTCTGGAGTAGCTCTCCAAACAGACAATGCAAAAATCTTCTTCTTTCTCAGAGTCACTGTCCTTCTCTGTATGCTTTTTCTTTGCGGTTTTGGTTTGTTGGCTTGTTTCCAGTGTGTTTTTTGTCAGTTTTCTCTTAACATTTGTTGGCTTTCTCTTAACTTTTGCTTTCTCCCTCTCCAAAGCCTCCTTTTCGGGAGTGTCTGTCAAGATGGCCGATTTGCATTTTTTCCTACTGTTTGCTTTCGTTATCTTCCGTGGTCCTGCTCTGGGGTGAGGTCTAACAGTCTCAGGTGAGAACTCAGCTTGCACTGGAGGAACTGTAGTAGAAGCAGAAGTCCCAGCATGCACTGGAGGAACTGCAGAAGAAGGAGAACTCCCAGCTTGCACTGGAGGAACTGCAGAAGAAGCAGAACTCCCAGCTTGCACTGGAGGAACTGCAGAAGAAGCAGAACTCCCAGCTTTCACTGGAGGAACTGCAGAAGAGGCAGAAGTCCCAGCGTGCACTGGAGAAACTTCCAAAGGAGCAGATGTCCCAGCTTGCTCTGGAAGAACTGGTGGTGGCGGCCGGTCTGTCACCAAAGATGGTGCAAAGTCACTGTCTTTGAATTTATCTCGGTTATAAGGCCAAATTCCAGTGCTGCTAAAGCCATTCTGCACATTGCTTGGTGTTCCAGCCAATGGGAGGGCCAACCTAACGATTCCAGGAATGTCGTAGATGGACATCGTCAGGCCTGGGTGACTTCTCATCCAGGTATCGCAAAATGTGTTGACATGACGTTTTAGGGGGCCATAAACGGTACGATCGAGTGGCTGTAATTTGTGGGAGCAATGGGGTGGAAACAATAGCATGACAATGCCATTTTCTCTGCAGAAATCTATTCCTCTTACAGAAAGATGGGAGGAATGATTATCAAGGATCAAGAGGACTTTGGCATCCAATGAGGCCCTCGTGTGGTGGTGGAAATGTTTAAGGAACTGAAGGAAATGGTCCTCCATCATCCACCCTGATTTATTGGCGGCTCCAATGCATCCAGGCGGGCCATCGCGGATGAAATGGTCCTTGAAGTTAACCCGCGGGAATATGAACATGGGTGGAATCATGTTCCCTAATGCATTGCCTGCACATGCAACTGTTACCAGCGTTCCTCTCTCTCCGGAGGTTACTGCCCCCACCTGTCTGACGCCGCGCCCGGCAACAACATTTTCTGGTTCTTGGACAGTTGTGACCCCGGTCTCGTCCATATTCCAGATGTCCTTCCCTTCGAATTTGTTTTTGGCAAGCATATTTGCAAGATTGTCGTAAAACAAGGATACATTGTGACGGTTGAAGCTTGTGTTCCGTGTGAGACTGGTAGCTTGAGGGCACCGTATAGACAGACTGGGCTGTCTTTTCATGAACCCCATAAACCAATCCCGGCCAGCCAGGGAGCACTCATTCCAGGTTTCAGGGTAGGAGCACTTGTAATAGACAGCCAGTTGGAAGGCTAATCTACGAACCTGCGAATTGGATGGTAAATGAAAATGGAGGTGGAATGGTAATTTCTCTTATCTTATTATTTCACAGTCTCAATATTCTTATATAATTCTCCCTACCAGCCCTCCCTTTAAGCCTACACTCTGCTTTAATACCTTCCTCATCCTTACCTCTTTAGTGCTGAGACCATAGAAAAGATCAGCTGCAGGTATTCTGCCAGGCTATCTTCCTGTTGGACTGAGAAGACCCTCCTCGGGGTCCAATAACCTGTCCTCATCTCCTCTCCTGGACTTAACCTCTCTCTCTTTTTAATAAAGCGGTAGAGGGTTGTGTGGCAAATTGAATACTCTTTTGCCACAGACCTCACTGTCCTGCCGTCATTGCTCACTACAGCAGCAGCTAAGGACAGAATAGGTAGAGGGACACCCCTATCTGTTGTCCTTTTCCTGTCTCGTGGCATACTGAAAAAACAGAACAGAAAATGTAGGATACACTGCAGCCTAGTTTGACTTTTAAAAAAGCAATTTGCTGAAATACAAAGAGGAGACACCTGGCTATTGAAATATGTTCTTTATCAAACCACTGATTTGCCTTTTTTTTTTTTTATTATCTAATTGTCATTATTATTGTCATGAGGAACAGTTGCAACACCATGTGGGGACAGTTCACCCCCTGGCAGCCATCTTAAAACTAGTGATGCTAGCCTAACACATTAGCTTGAACACATTGTACCTAGGTCTGTTAAGAGCTAAGAAACTGCACATTCAAACTATAAAACTATAAAGATCAATACTAAAACAGTTTAGACAGTATGACAAAAAAAAAGTTACTTTTTTACCTTGAATTTCAGTTCTCCCATAAGGTAGTTTCACATGTGGCTGTTAACTTCCAGAAAGAAGGAGGGGCATACTGAGCATGTGCAGTAGGAGTGTCATGACTCCAGCTCATTCCTGATTGGATAAATCAGCAATGTTGCAACTGCCACATGTTGCAACTGTCCCCACTCTCCCCTACACTGTATAGTCCATGAGCCAGGGGGGTTGATCGGTATCATCGGGGGGAAAAATGCTATCATTGTTTTTTGGCAAGGTATACATCCCTAGTTCTGTCAGGACCACTACCGTCAAATATGATTGACAATTAGCATACAGTTTGGATTGGCGGAATGGTTCCGTTCTGGGCGAGAACTCCCTGTGCATCCATGCAGCCTAGCATGGATAAGAGCAGGGAGAGCAGCAATAATCCCCCTTGGGGTAAACAGAACAGAACCAACATGAAAATGTGCAAATATATTTAATTCAAGATTTTAAAGTACAACATTATTCGATAATTATTCTGATTCAAGGGGAATCAGAATGTCAAATCCTGACTGGGCGAGAGGAGGAGCTGGGGATGGAGGAGGGTAATTTGCTCCTGAGAAACGCGATAGCTGCTGATAATACTGAAGGAGCTTATATATGTATACGGTGATAGGTGTTGTATTCCTATAGGTAGATGTGGATCAGCTGAGGGTCAGCTGATGCGAGCTTGACTAACGTGACCTGCCAGAACTAACGCTACGCTTGATTATTAGAAAAATCACGATAGCAGTGCAGGGGTGGTAGCGAAATCACTTTTTTCAGCTCATGAAGTTACTAACCTCCTAACATAAATTCCGTTTTTGAAATCTGGGCCCGTATCCCTAAAGATTCTGAGAATCCTCTCAGAGAGCTCCTAACTTAACCTAAAAATTCCTTGCCAGGAGTTTTAGCTTAGAAGTGATTCCAGAACATTTTCAGTGAACTCTGAGCAAGGAATGGATGGAAAATCCTATCTTAGTGAGGAGGTGTGGTTGACCCCGTTGCTAGGTATGAGTCATCATTTCAAAAGCCGTGATTGGTTGATCCTACAAGTTTGATGAAAATGAACTTTTGGTGATAATGAGCAAAGGATGTACCCTCAAATCAATAAACATAATTATACACTCTAATCTTATGCAGACTGTAATTGTAAATAATATTTCACATTCAAGAAAATATCTGGAAAATGAATAGTAAGCTGTAGGGGTTATAGCCTAACATTAGAATCTAAAATATGTGAAAACTTAAGCTAATTACACCCTTTTCAAATAATGATTCGTGTCTTATTTGCTCATATTAATATCCTAGCTGGCATATTTTGTACTTTCACTCCCATATGGACCCCATTGAAAACAAGATGGCCTATCTCAAGGGGCTGTCCTTAATGAAGTAGAAATTGCAACGTTACAACTCAGTGTGGTCTTGACGAGGGTAACACGGCTCAGCTTTTATCAATGTCTGTGATTGCTGGCTGGTCTATTTATGAAGGCTTGTTAAAAAATAAAATAACAAACATGATTCCTGCACGATCCAATCTGTAGCGTCTCAATAATTCCCTGTCATCCATTGTTTGCAGGACATCTCTCCTGCCTCCTCTGTTGGCCATTTTGTGCAGCTGCTTAGGGGAACTCCTAAGCCACTAAAAGTCCTCTTCCCTGCTCTTAGCAGATCTCGCCTTAGGAGCCCTTTTAAGCGCTAGGAATCTTGAGGAATAGCTTTTATATTAACTGGGATTTTCGTGTCACTTTTAGGGGAAATTCTAAGAAAACGTCATGACTCTGAGAATTTTCTTAGAATTTGGCCGCTAGGAGCCACTTTTTGCACAAAAAATCTTTAGGGATACGGGCCCTGGTGTATATCTGGTTTAGGCTCATGCTAGGGATAATGTCAATATTCTATAATATGGTGCTTGGTATCGTTGGAAAGGGGACCTTTTATGCTTTCATTTAAGCCCAGTACTGAATCTGTCTGTCAAACACAGAGGTCACATGACTTCTTTAAACCAGAAATAACACACATTTTTTCACAATTTCCGCCTAAACTGTATGCTTTCTTTTATCCCTGTGGCATGAAAGAACACCACGGACACAAAACTCAACAACTTCAATACTCAAGGCACTCTGATGACTCAGAAAATGTATAATATACCCATACTATTTATTTGTGAGAGCCTTAAATTAGACTTGTGCAGCCAGCACAAGTCTTCAAAATAGAATAGAGCCAATAGAATGGACAAATAGAATATCCTAGTCCAGGGCCAAATGGCCTATTTATTCATGTACAGTTGTAATAAAAAGTAATTGTTTCAATGGTGTTGTCCACATAACACTTGTAATTGGTTTAACAAAATGTTTCTATCATGTATTTTGATATTCACCCACTTTCAGTTAGAATGTCAGAAAGTAGCACGATGGATTTTGTTGATGGATTTTGACAGTTTGACAAGGTTTTGTCAGTTTTGTGAAAAGGTTGTTGGTTCAGTTGACTGGTTATAACAACACTACCAACTATGACATCTTCAATCAACTTCCATTGAGTTCCAGGGGTATTAAATGTAAGTACAAAATACTTTTTCTCTTGTGCTTGTGAATTGGTGGGGAATAGTAGCAGTAGCTAATGTAAGCTTGGTGTTTTTCACACTTAGTATACTTCTTTTAAACTTAAAATAAAAAAAATACTTTCAGTCTACATTTTATGTACTTCTCAGAAATATACTTAAAATTACACTTCAGTGTACTTGATTTATACTGAGAGAAAAGTCCAGGGCCTGTATTCATAAAGATTCTAAGAATCCTCTCAGAAAACTCTTAATTTAGCTTAAAAACTTGTACACTTTTAAAGTCTTAGCTTAAGAGCGATTCGGGGCCGATCTGAGAGCAACTCTGAGCAAGGAAAAGACAAAAACTTTCATCTTAGTGAGGAGGCGTGGCTGACCCCGTTGCTTTGTATGACACAATCTTTTGAAGACTGTGATTGGCTGGTTGTCCAAGAAGGAAAAAAAGAGTGATTTTAAGTATAGGGTCTATTCTAAGCCTTCACTTTGAAATTACATGTGACTGTGTGCATTGTTGCATTTTCCCAGTTGCCAAATATCGTAATGTAGTGATTACTTTAATTTCTGGCGCTATGGCATTTCTGCGCTGTGTCGGAGATGTTAGCGCGTCTCTAATAAGATCAGTCACAAACATGATCCCTGCACGATCTAATCTATAGCATCTTATTAACTCACTGTCATCCATTGTCTGCAACACATTTCTTCTCCCTCTTCGTCTTTCTGCCATGTTCTCCTCTGCTAAAGAAACTCTTCAGCCTCTGAAAAGTCCTCGTCCGTACTCCTTACAATTTTGACCTTAAGACCTCTTTTAAGGGTTAAGATGCTTTCTGAATTACTTTTTTCTTTAATTTTAAGAGTAAACGCCCACATTTCTAAGAATTTTCTTAGAATTTTGTCACTAGGAGCTACTCTTTGCATTAAGATTATTTATGAATACGGGCCCAGGTATATTTGGCCTGTACTTGAACTCAATCTTTTGATCCAGATATACTTAAAAGAATGAAAAAAGGAATGGTAGAGGAGCGCTTCCTGGACTCCAAAGTTTGGTTAAAATCGAGGTGCTCTTTGGATGGGAAACTAAATGCCAAAAATCAAAAAGGAAAAAGGAACTCCAAGGCACTCTCAATTGCAAAAGTTAAAAAGCCTTTATTATTATGGCTTGGTCACATTAACCCACTAAAAAACTCGCGTTTCGGCTACATGCCTTCTTCTGGGAGTTAAACAGATCGCAAACAAACAAAGTTTCTTATGAACTAACAGTCCACCAATCAGAAGTCTCCATCTGTCAACTGTGGTGCTAAGGTTACAATTGTTAGTACACACAAGAGACAGCAGGGGCCTGTACCATGATGGTAGTTGAACAAACTCGGGGTTACAGGATTAGTTTTGAGTCGACAAAACCAAACCGATGCGATCAGGCTTTATTGGTACCATGATGCAGCTCATCAACTTTCTCTGTCAACTCAGGCTTTGAGCTTTAAGCTATGATTACTCCACGCGCGCGTGCACATACCAAAGTCACGTTGGCACCGAACAACCAATCGCGTTCGATACGTATAGCGCGAGAGCGATATATTTTTCCGCGGAGGGGCAAGAGATAATCATTCAGAATTACCATGAATTTAAATATGTATTTCAAGCTCGAAACAATACGGTCTGCTGCCAAAGAGAAGATAAGACTGTTGGAGAAAGATTGCTGATTGCGTTAATGTGTAAGTTAAACAAATACGTTGTATAGGCTATTCATGTAAAATGATGTTATATTTTAGCCTATTTTTATAATATATAAAAAATGTGCATGTATATACTAAGAAAGATTAATATTCATTGATTTTTAGATGCAACCCCAACTCCAAACGTTCTTGACAGCAGATAAAGACAACATATAAAAATATAATTCAAAAAGGTATTTACCACAACCTTTTATTATTTCTGTGAACATTTTATCACAAACACTTGTTTGCAGCAAACAGAAATAAAGAGTTAAATTCAGAAAACCGGTGGAGGGCCACTCCTCAAGAATACACTGGTGGAGGAGTTGGCTATAAGGGACGACCGATACAGGTACAATCTGACCCTGGTGCTGGCTCCTCTTAGCAAGTAACACTGGGTAGCCTACGTGTGCAATATTACTACTTTTTTAAGTTTTAAATATGGCTGACTGTATGTTCTGCAGTAGAGTTACAGTGTCCCTGTTGAAGCCAACACACATGCACACAGTCTCCCACACAGAGGTCAGTATGCAACAGACAGAACACCAGAAACATAACCTGCTTTACAACAGTTATGCTTTATATTGGCCTACTTTTATTTATTGGGGTGGAGGAAATGATGAAGACACTGTCTGTGTGTTCTCAGAGAGTTGCTGAGGTGAATGCATAGGCTTTTTACTATGGCAAACATTTGAATGTGTGGCTAAAAAAGGGACTGGCCCTTACACATCTCTTTTATTGTAGGATTTTTCACAACCTGCTACAGAAACTGAAGCCTCTACCTCAATGGGCTTCAGAAGAAATGTGAACAAGGATTTAAAAACCTTGACA
The DNA here is from genome assembly GCF_949319135.1 of Squalius cephalus. Lineage (NCBI taxonomy): Eukaryota > Metazoa > Chordata > Actinopteri > Cypriniformes > Leuciscidae > Squalius > Squalius cephalus. Next base: position 24,899,240 of record NC_137125.1, read on the forward strand.
TAAATTACAGTCAGTCCTGTGTTTGTACGTAGGAAGTCAAGGAACTTTTTGTGATTTGATTAGCCTCCAGAAAACTTGTAAAGATCATGTTTGTGGTGGAATTATGTTTCAGGAGGGCCCTGTACAATAGGAGTCTTGAACTAGACTGCACACTAAATGAGTTTTAAACTAGACTGCACACTAAAGTAGTCTCAAACTAGACTGCACACTAAAGGAGTCTTGAACTAGACTGTTCACTAAAGGAGCTGGACTGTGAGCTGAGGAGGCTCCAAATAAAAAAATAAAAAAATGGAGATCAAACAGCTGGATAAATCTGACCTCAGTATGTGAACTTATTTAACCAAGTAACACTTTAGTATGAATATTTATTAATGCAACTTTCTCTTTCTCTCTTTCTTCCTCCCATCCCACAAAACCAATAAAACAATTTGAGGCCTATCTGCAGTTTCAATGTGCTTTTATTAAGTGTAATATTGTGGTGATTGCATCTACATCTGCATCAGCTGGGTGGTCAAGTGTGATCGGGTCAGTTTCATCGGGGAGAAGCTGGTTTTGTGGTGGTTCTTCTTGCTCCTTTCTAATGGTGGCTATATTGTGCAGAATGGCACATGCAGCCACTATCTGTGATGCCCGCTCTAGTGATTCTTAAGCGCCGAACACAGTTGAAATGTGCCTTTAGGATACCAAAGGTCATCTCGATCTTCACTCTGGTTTTACTGAGGGCCACATTGAAGCGGTGCTGTGGCCCTGTCTGAGGGTCATGATAGAGGGTCATGTTTTGTACTGTACCAAATTTAACTTTCTTTCCTCAAAGCGCTGACACAACACTCACAGAAAATTCCTGGTCATGCACTGGAGCCAGGCCATTTGGCATCCAAACTTGTGATCATACGTTCATGACCACAAGTCATGCAGATGAAATGTTTAGTAGATCATTGTTATATATGTTAATGTTACTATTAATTTAAAGATTCATCTCACAGAAAAGAATCATCTCACATGTAGGACTACTTGAACATTAAGGCTGTGAAAGGACTTAGGCCTACTATTAACATAATGTGCCTTATGTTCTCCTAGAGCAGTGGAGATTGCAACATGTGTGCAGTCTATTGCTCCAATAACTCTAGGGAATCCTATCATAAGATTAACAGAATAATAATAAAAAAGATTTAAATAATTCTTAACATGTACTGTATTGTATAGTATAGCCTACATTTTTGAAATTTGCTTTTTGAAAGAAAAAAAAATGTGTTCATGTGATGTTGCCCTATCAATATATCTTACCGGCAATTTTATAAAAGCCCTCTTTTATGGACATGATCGATAAATGTCCGGGGAACATGAAACTATTAATGCACTCCTGCAGCGCGAGGACCACCTTGTGAAAAAACGCAACGCAATACCATTTGCGGTACAGTAAGTGCATGACGTGTCGTTCGTGCAGTTCGACGTGTCAAATTATTTATGTGCGGCCCAAGAAGTTTGCAAAAACAAGATATTCCTTCCGCGGAAAATCTGTATCTTTCAAACAAAACTCTTGAAACTCTTTCTCTACAAAGTGCTAGTCTAACAATTTGCGCTGAGATGTCCACAGGGTTTGGTAGAAAAGGTGATTTTTTTTTTTTTTTTTTTTTGTTGCTTATGAACAATCAAATAACAAATAAAGAAAACATTTAAAAGGTGAAGACATTTTTTTTTTTTTTTTTTTTTTTTTTTGCTTATGAACAATCAAATAACAAATAAAGAAAACATTTAAAAGGTGAAGACATTGCAACAGACACTGGGAATTAGTTACGTCACCTATATGTTTCTTTGCTCACAGCTGATTGGTCAAACTTCAGTCTGAGATCTTGAATCCAGAACATAACCTGCCCCGGAGCAGGTTAGCCGTGCAGCGTAAGATACCATGGCAACGAACACCGATTAAAGCCGAGCTACTTTCATAGTACCTAAAACCCAGGGTTGGCGCAAACTAAACTGAAACATAGCTGGCTAGCCACCTAAACCGGCTTCATGGTACAGGCCCCAGATGTCATCATTTCCACTTCTTACCAAATCAATTAAGTACACACAAAAACTGACTTCATGAAAGGAACATACCAGTACCCAATACGGTGACCCATACAAGTTAAAATACAAGCATAGTATACAAATTTCAAACCACCATAGGACAACAGAACATCAAAGATATACACTAAGGTCAAGTTCCTCATTCAAGCCTGGATATTTAGTAGCCTGCAGACGATATATCCAGAAAGCTTCCCGTTGATTCAGCTGCCTTTGCCTATTGCCTTTTCTTAAGGACAAAGGGATGTGGTCAATCCCACAGACCTGTAAGGTGGATTGGTCACTATTGTGATGTTCCATATAGTGTCTTGCCATGGGATAGTTGGTGTTACCTGTGCGAATTGCGTATTTGTGTTCAGTCAGTCTGTCCAATAAATGCCGCTTAGTTCTTCCTACATAAAAGACTTCACACATAGGACATTCCAATCTATAAATGACAAAAGTAGTTTGGCAGTTTATAAAATGGTTAATAGTGAATTCCTTTTGAGAACCAACATCATGAAAAATTTTGGTTTGTCTTACATTAGCACAATGGTTGCAGTGATGGCATTTGTAAGAACCTATGGGCCTAGGGCCTAACCATGTTTGTTTAACTTCTGGTTTAAGATAACTGTGAACCAGTCTATCTTGTAGGGTGGGACATCTTCTAAAACTAATGAGAGGTGGTTCAGGAAAGACCTGACTTAATACCTCATCACTTTCAATAATTCCCCAATTTTTTTGTATGATTTGCCTTATCTGTTCAGCCTCTGTACTGTATGTAGTGACAAAAACAGACCTCTCTTTTGTTAGTTTTGGTGTATTCCTTTGTAGTAATGATGCCCTATCTACATGTTTGGCTCTGGTGTAAGCTTTTTGGAGAGTAGAGCTTCTATATCCCCTTTCCTTAAATCGTGACATCATCTCTAGTGATTTACTTTCAAAAACATGATCTTGGTCACAGATCCTCTTCACTCTCTGAAACTGCACATATGGGACATTCTCTTTAAGCCAATTTGGATGGAAACTCTTGGCATGTAAAATTGTGTTTCTGTCTGTCGGTTTTCTATACACTGATGTATGCAAGGTTCCTTGGTTATCTTTTGAAATTGTCAAATCAAGAAAATTAATACACACTTTTCTATATTCTAAAGACAACTTGATGTTTGGATTAATGCTATTCAGATAACCATGAAATTCAATCAACTCTGTTTCCGAGCCAGACCAAAAAAGACATATATCATCAATATAGCGCCCCCACCAGATAATAAACTTGTGAAACACATTATTTTCTTGGTTCAAAACAAAGTCCTCCTCCCATTTGCCCAGGTACAAACCTGCATAGGAAGGGCTGTAGTATGCCCCCATAGCACAACCTTTTGTCTGTTTAAAGATCTTATCCTGGAAGACAAAAATGTTATTAGTCAAAGTCCATTCTGTTAGTGACAGCAAAAAATCAGTGGGTGGCATTTCATGTTCAGGACGGCCACTCAAGAAATGTCTCAGTGCTGCAAGGCCCTGTTGATGGTCGATATTTGTATATAATGCTTCCACATCCATAGTTACAAGGAAGGTTTCAGAGCCTATATCTTGTAGCTCTTTGTTCTTCTCATCAGTAGTGTCCTGGACATTGATTGATTTGGACTTCATGTTGGTTGCGATTGAAGTTCATTGTGTGGAGAAAAATCCTTTGTTCAATGTTGGCTTGCTGTCTGGGCTAGCAACCATACCTTAAAATCCCTGGAAACAACACCAAATTTTGCCACACCAAGTCAAAACCAAATATCTATAGGAAAAATATACATTCAACTTTTTTCCCATAATACCACAGTTGTTTGAGTAACATTAATGAAACAGACAGGCTATATATTCAGACCTACTGTACCGCACTGATCTAAAATAATGTTACACATTAGATGTTTTTCCCCAACAGTTAACCAAACGTTCACTTAAGACATAACGGATAATGTTTGCATGAAAAGTCACCAAGACAGACTGTCACGGTTCATGAATTCACTGTTTTCTTCGTGTCTCGGGTATTTGTTGTTCTGTGTGTGTGGGCGTGTGTGAGTGGGCGTTACTGCTCGTTGAAGCTGATCAGCGCGCCAGCTGATCTCATTCCCCGCACCAGCTGCTGCCAATTCACTCACCTATAAAGACTCATCGCACTCTCCTCTCTTTGTCAGATCGTTGTTTGGTGTCCTCAGTGTGTGTTCATCGTGTGCCCGTCTGCAGTCCTGTTCCTGGTTCGAGTTCCTGTTGGTTGTCTTCGTGGTTTTTGTCTCGTCTGGATTTTCACCTGCACTGGATTCACCTAGTGGTGGGCAGATCGAGGCTTCGTGAAACAACGAAACAGTTGAAGCAAATGTGCCATATTGTGTCGAGGCTTCGAAACAATCCGACACCCATCTCAATGGTGACACCTAGTGGTCACTTGCAGGTGATGATCTGAAACAACCTTGACAACGAGCCATTACATTTTTTATTATTTTTTTTTTTATTATTGTATTTTTCTAATATGTGAAGCTTGTAACATGTAGGCTCCTCACTGTGCATAATGTTATTTTGGTCATGAAAAATGAATATTAATAAAATAAATCAAGCCACAATGTCTCACTTTTTTTATAGATTATTATTCAAAAATATTAATTTCTCTGCTGTGGAAGGACTTAGCCTACTTCTTTTTTTTTTACAGATAATTTCTCCAGCTTTTGAAAAAATCCTCTCACAAGGGACACTTGTTGCTGGCATGCAAAGATATTTTTAGCAAGGACATACAAATGAGGAAAGATTACTGCTCTCGCTTTCCAGTAAGTTAGGGGATCATGAGTTCTGGGCAGAAACGCATCGTTGAGGTATTTTTTCACTTCCACTGGCATCAGCTGTAGCATTGTGTATCATCTGGGTTTCACGGATACGATTATCAAAAAGTTCCCATAAACTGTCCTGTGTTGATGTTGATGATGATGATGATGGGCCTGATGTTGACATTTGTGGCTCTGAATGAAAATAAAAACAGCATTTAGTAACAAATCCTAAACTGATGGCATATATGAAGTATATATTACATGATTTTAATGAAAGCAAAAATAAAAATTCCCAAAACATTTCATAAATGTTTAATAAATTGTTACATTTTTCTGTATGTTTTGCTCACATCAGGTGCAGTGGTTAAATACTCCATGTATTTCAGAGAAGACAGCTGTCTATACCCTCACCAGTCAGCACTTACACTGCAGTACACACTACACCATCGGTTCCCAACAGGGGGGTCGCGGCCCACAACGGGGCCTCAGCGAGCTCTGTGGGGGGTCGCGTCATATTTTGAAAAGTTTTGAGCAATGAGCATTAAATAAAATCCTTAACTTTTTTCTGTTAAAAATTTACAAAATTGATATAATGAGCGAGTTCATCATGAATCCATTTTCCAATCCGTGTTTTTGTCTTATCCTGAACCACTATAGTACACCTATAATAAGTGTTTACATTGGGACTATCACTGCCGCTGCGGAGTAGCCCAGTACCAGGCGGTGTGGGCGGCGCAGCGGGAATGCTTAGTTGATGGATCTGCTGGGTGAGCTCGGACACCTGCGTCACGAGCACTTGAACTGCGCGCCCAGTGTTGGAAATGCTCTCCTGCTGCTGATCCATCCGAGAAACACTACAGGTATGGTTGATGAAATCTGTCAGCGAGGTTGCGCTTGGTGCTTCCATAGTGGTCAGATCGTTCTGTAATGATAAATAGGACGGAAGCAATAGCAAGTGCAATAATGTTTATTGAACAGAAGTTCACTCAGAACACCTCAGAACAGGCAGAAAGAATACACGATCAATGTAGAGCAGCAGATGATCTCTCCAAGCCAAGGGTCAGATCAGAAACACAGACAGCAGGAGAGCATGACGCAGGGACTGAGATGGACGATCCTGAGGTGACTGAAGATGATGACAGTGAACCAGAAGTGAGAACGGGAATGAAGCAATCCGGTATCCGGTGAACAGGAAACACGAGGAAAACAGGAACAGGCACGAACACAGGAAGCTTCAACAACGATCTGACAAACATGAGATGACAGACAGGGCATTAAATAGGCTGGTGAGATGACATGCAGCTGCCACTGATCACTGATAATCAGCGGTAACGCCCACATAAAACAATCAGCATAACGAGACAACTCACACACACAAACACACAAGACTAGAATGAGACAGTGGATCTACCAACCGTGACACACAGGAGATTTTCTGCTCACAATGCAAGGGGAATCAGTTGCTAAGCAAGCCAATTCTCATAACATCCAGAGCGAAGATTTTGACTAGTGGTGGGCAGATCGAGGCTTCGTGAAGCAATGAAACAGTTGAACCAAATGGGCCATATTGTTTTGAGGCTTCGAATCAATCCGACACCCGTCTCAACGGTGACACCTAGTGGTCACTTGCAGGTGTTGATCTGAAACAACCTTGACGAGCCATTAAAACAAAATGTGTTGTTTTTTTATTATTGTATTTTTCTAATATGTGAAGCTTGTAACCTATAGGCTCCTCACTGTGGATAATGTTATTTTGGTCCTGCAAAATGAATATTAATAAAAGAAATCAAGCCACAATGTCTCACTTTTTTAGAGATTTTTATTCAAAAATATTAATTTCTCTGCTGTGGAAGGACTTAGCCTACTTCTTTTTTTACAGATAATTTCTCTAGCCTTTGAAAAAATCCTCTCACAAGGGACACTTGTTGCTGGCATGCAAAGATATTTTTTAGCTAGGACATACAAATGAGGAGCGATTACTGCTCTCTCTTTCCAGTAAGTTAGGGGATCATGAGTTCTGGGCCAAAACGCATCGTTGAGGTATTTTTTCACTTCCACTGGCATCAGCTGTAGCATTGTGTATCATCTGGGTTTCACGAATACGATTATCAAAAAGTTCCCATAAACTGTCCTGTGTTTCTACTGGTGTTGATGTTGATGATGATGATGATGATGATGATGATGATGATGATGATGATGATGGGCCTGACGTTGACATTTGTGGCTCTGAATGAAAATGAAAACAGCGATTAGTAACAAATCCTAAACTGACGGCATATATGAAGTATAAATTACATGAATCAGATTACATAACATAACATAGACTGACATAGCAGGCCTAGGTACAGGGGGAATGCTACCATCCTCTGCACCCTGCACAGTGGCAGGATGAGTGCTCCTCAAATGGCGCATCATAGATGATGTATTGTTGCAGTAGGCTAGCTGTTGATCACAATACATCTCACTTTATTTGGGGTTTCCAAACAGAAATGCTCCCACACCACAGATGTACAGCATCTCTTCTGTGGAGCCTCCATTTTTATTTATCCATCTATCTATCTTAATCTATCTATCTATGTATCTATCTATATTAATCTATCTATGTATCTATATATGTATCTATTAATCTATCTGTATATATATATTTATATCTGTGCATCTATTAATGTGTCACTATATGTATACTCTGTCTGTCTCTAGCCTATCAGTCAATGTGTAAATTTAAATGTAAGCCTAAATATAACTAAACAAATTGCACTATAAATGTCACTATATCACCAAAAATCTGCTATCTCAAAATCAAACTCCTCTCACAAAAACCCACGAGGTCAAGATGCGTTGACTTCACGTTTATAGATGTGCGATTGTGTGGTCTGTTCCCGACCCCGTCAATCAAACGCTGATTTGGCGAACCTTGTCATCTGTTGAAACACTCCGAAGCTTCAATTAGCCGTAGTCACGTGACATGGGTGTTTTGAATCACGCTTCGGATCAGTGATTCGAAACATCTGCGCTTCGGGATCTCGCAAAGCTTCGGAACGTTAGTTTCGCGTCAGCCATCCCTAGATTCACCGTCACCACTCTTCACCAGCACGCTGACCATCTTGTCCCTATGCCACCAGCCCAGTCGCCAGTCCAGGACCAGTCGCGTTTCCACTGTCACTTCCGGGGCTTGATCGGGCCTTGTCGGGGCTTCCTCGGGGCCAACGGCCAGGGTTTTCTGGCCCGCCGAATACCTTGGTCCAAAGCGGGCCAGCTTGGGCTAGAGGCGGAGTGGTTACGAACAGAGGCGGGGGAGTTACCTTCCTCTGTTTCTCTGACTGAAAATATAACTGTATAGCCTACTGGAAGAGAGTGCTAAAGCTCTATGCACTGAGAAATTATCATTCTTTCTAAATGTGATGTAAATACACTCACCTAAAGGATTATTAGGAACACCATACTAATACTGTGTTTGATCCCCTTTTGCCTTCAGAACTGCCTTAATTCTACGTGGCATTGATTCAACAAGGTGCTGAAAGCATTCTTTAGAAATGTTGGCCCATATTGATAGGATAGCATCTTGCAGTTGATGGAGATTTGTGGGATGCACATCCAGGGCACGAAGCTCCCGTTCCACCACATCCCAAAGATGCTCTATTGGGTTGAGATCTGGTGACTGTGGGGGCCATTTTAGTACAGTGAACTCATTGTCATGTTCAAGAAACCAATTTGAAATGATTCGAGCTTTGTGACATGGTGCATTATCCTGCTGGCCGTGGCATTTAAACGATGCCCGATTGGCACTAAGGGGCCTAAAGTGGGACTACTTGGGACTACTTCCTGCTCAGCTACTGTTCGGACGCTCTTGCTTACTGCTCCGCGCTTTGCTCTATCGCTTTTACATTTTATCTCCTATATTTTATATTTTATTTCCTTTTATCATCTAATTTTAACTTCAGCAAACAGCACAGTGCTCAGACAACAAAGTTTGGATTACTACAAAAACGCAGAATTCTTTTACCCGACCAGCTTACATTCCGGGAAAGGAAAACACAACTGCCTACATTCATACGGATAAGAGAGAAAATGCCTCCTCAGGTTCAAGAATCTACTTGCTGCACTAACTGCCACAGACTTTTACAAAGGATTGCAGTTCTCGAAACAAAGTTACTTACGGGACCACCAAACCAGACGGAGCACACAACAGAGCTTCGTCATGGACACCCTCAGCATACCGGTGAGTCCTATGAAACTAGTGCTCCTCGACAGGTAGAGAAACAAGCCGATCGACTTACTAATCGATGGCACAAACAGGGAGCTAGACCCAAAGGCACTCGAGACATCAGATTGTCACGAGCATCACATATTGCCGCAGTAGCATCCTCTACCCCAGATACAGCTCTGACAAGGATTGCAAACATTGGTCTTCTACCACCGCCTATACATCTTGAGAACAGATTTGAAGTACTAATGAATGTAAATGAGGAATCCCCAAATGTGATGAATATGATCGAACACAGACTGAATGGGCCAGTAGCTAACACTGATGCTAACTGGCGCTCAAGGTCGAGCAGACAGCGGCACTCAGCTCAGAGCGCAGCCGAGCCCAGGACTCTGATAGTGGGGGACTCGATAATCAGAAACATTAGCGGCAGGGATACAACTACATGCTGCCTTCCTCAAGCAACAACTTCTGATGTAAACAGGGAACTTCAGAACATTCTGATGAAACATAAGACTGCAAATCGACTCATCATACATGTGGGGAAGAATGATATTCATAAAGAGCAGTCAGAACTCCTTAAGAAGGATTTCAATGAACTTTTTGAAACACTTAAAAGACTGAAAGTTCAAACATTCATCAGTGGACCACTCCCAGCAACAGGAACAAACAGGTTTTCACGGTTGCTTGGGCTAAATACATGGCTGCAAAAAACCTGCAATATAAAAGGAGTAAACTTCATTGACAATTTCAATCTTTTCTGGAATCAGAGACAACTTTTTCATCGGGATGGCCATCACCCAAACAAACTTGGTTCAAGAGTGTTAAAGGACAATTTCTACTTCTCCCTCAATCATCTTTCTGCAGTTTGTGCCAATCCACTAAATCTGAACGGCACACACACACATGGACACAGTATGAATGACCACGGGACTTCACTTCAGCAGCAAAATGGACATGCGGTTGACATATCACACAAGGACAATGATAACACCACTCCGCCACAACAACCTCTGCTCACGGACACAATCTCAGCTGAGCCCTGCCCACAGAGAGACATATCAGAACTCCTTGAAGATTCAGCACCCAAGGACGACTTCCTGGAAAACAGCCAGGGAAGCCAGGACAGCATATCACAACCTCATATAACACCAGAGCAACAGCCCCTTTCACCAGATACGCTATCCCTCTCTCCAGCATCGCCACTACTGTGTTTCTCACAGAAAATGGAAGAACTGGTGTATGCTGGAACCAGACTATCCCACTCTTTTGCTGCAAGCCCCCAGATACCAACCAAAAAACGACAGGCACCATTACCACCCGCACCAAAGCCTGCGGGCCCAGCTCGCCCTCCCCCTCCTGTGAGAGCTCTTCGGCCTCTGCCACAACGCCAGGGCCCACACCCTCCTCCATCTGCTCGAGGTGAACTAAAAACAACTGATACCAGCTCTCAGTGATGTGTTTTGGGTCCCCGCTCTGATAACAGTAACTTTCTCAAATGTTTACAGAACAAGCGGGAACCCAGTGTGCCTGTATCTTTCTCTATTGCTGTTCTATTACAAGATAGAAAGGCCTAAGGTCTAAGGCCTTCAATAGCCGTGCAGCAAACCTAACTAATCTGGTGCCTATTACACGTCAAAGTAAGATTGATGTGGGGACAAAAAGTAAGACTGTTAAGTTAGCACTTTTAAACATTCGTTCACTTAAAAATAAATCACTTCTAGTCAACGATTTAATAACCACAAACAACTTGGATTTTATGCTTCTAAATGAAATCTGGCTAGAAGACAGCTACAGTGCAACAGTCCTCAATGAAACAGCCCCTCCGAACTTTACTTTTATGAGTGTCTGCAGAGCTGTTAAGAGAGGTGGGGGTCTAGCTGCTCTTTTTAAAGATATCTATCAATGTAAGAAAATATCATTTGGGAATTACCCTTCTTTCGAATATCTGGGTATTGTGTTGAAAGGTGCTCCACGCATTTTACTTATCATTATTTACAGGCCTCCAAAATACTCTCCAGCCTTTGCTGAGGACTTTACAGAACTGTTATCAGCAATTACCTCAGAGTTTGACTGTTTTGCCATTGCAGGAGATTTTAACATTCACATAGATAATGCAGAAAACAATATGGCAAAAGAAATCAAAACTGTTTTAAAAACTTTTGATCTGACTCAGCATGTACATGGACCCACACACAATCGTGGACACACTCTAGATTTGCTTATCAGTAAGGGTCTAAACATTTCATTAATTGTTATTAAGGATGTAGCACTGTCTGATCATTTCTGTATTTTCTTTGATATATTGATCTCTCCTGCCATTGAAGCTAAATCTGTGTCTGTCAAAAAGAGATGCTTAAATGAGAACACCAGTGTACTATTTATGAAGGCTATATCCTTAACACCAAGTATATCTGCTGACTCTGTTGATTTTCTCCTTGATTCTTTTAACTCAAAAGTTAAAGGTATAATTGATGATATTGCTCCTGTTAAAGTCAGGAAGAAGAGTGGCAGACAAAAAGCACCTTGGAGAAACTCAACAGCAGTGCAAAATATGAAAAGACAATGCAGAAAAGCAGAGTGCATGTGGCGGAAGACTAAACTTGTAGTCCATTATAACATCTACAAAGACAGCCTTCATGCTTTCAATATGGAACTAGGCAAAGCTAGACAGACTTTCTTCTCAAATATTATAAACAGCAATTTAAACAACACACGCACTCTTTTTGCTACTGTAGAGAGACTGACAAACCCTCCAAGCCAGATTCCCAGTGAAATGCTCTCAGTGAACAAGTGTAGTGAGTTTGCTTCGTTCTTCTCTGAGAAAATCAGTAATATCAGAAAGGTGATCAGCACATCCTTGAGTTGCACTGAGGTCAGACAGATCAAACCACCTGAGAAAGTAGTTACTATGTCTGATTTCAAAGAAATTGATGGCAAAATTTTGGAAGAAACTGTACAGCACCTTAAAACATCAACATGCGCTCTTGACACACTTCCCACATCATTTTTCAAAAGTGTGTTAAACAGTTTAGAAGCAGATCTCCTAGAAGTGGTAAATGCCTCACTTCTCTCTGGGAGTTTTCCAAACTCCTTGAAAACTGCAGTTGTCAAGCCCCTCCTGAAAAAGAGCAATCTGGATAAGACCATATTAAGCAACTATAGACCGATCTCAAATCTTCCTTTCATAGGCAAGATCATTGAAAAAGTTGTCTTCAATCAGCTGAACAAATTCTTGAGCTTGAATGGATACTTTGACAATTTTCAATCTGGTTTCCGACCGCACCACAGCACAGAGACAGCGCTCATAAAGATAATAAACGATATTCGCTTAAAGGGGGGGTGAAATGCTCATTTTCACTCAATCTCCTGTTAATCTTGAGTACCTATAGAGTAGTATTGCATCCTTCATATCTCCAAAACGTCTTTAGTTTTATTATATTTATAAGTTAAAGATTGGCTGTACCGAGTCTTTCCGGAAAAAAACGAGCGGCTGGGGGCGGGCCGTGTGGGCGGTGTGCTATAGCTGTGCTAACTGATCTAACAACAACACAGAGAGACATTTGAAGTAGTTTACTCACCGTGACTGCTCGATCCTTAAGCATTAGACGATCTGCAAATAAGTCGATCTGGGCTTTGTTTATAAAACAATCATCGTCGAAATGCAGGGAACAAAGAGTCGTGCACAACCTCCGTTGATGCTTCGAAAAAACAAACTCCATCCACTATTCCCTTAACGTTGGGTTCTTTGGGAATCTGTGCAGGGTTGTCTTGCCCTGCCAACCAAAAACCCACTTCTTTGGTGACATTGACTTCCCTAAAAGCCGAGCATAGCGCTTTGAGGTAACGTACTGCTTTCGCTCTCTTCTCTCTCTGGTCTGCGAGTGCGCGCGCGGCCGCGGAGAAGTGCCCTTAGGACCCATATAAGGAAATTCCGCTCTATCTTACGTAAGACAGAGCCATACTCGAAAAAAACTTTCCGAAACTTGTGACAAACCGGAAGGAGTATTTTTGGAACAAAAATACTCCTTCAAACGTACAACTTAACTTTTGAAACTTTGTCCATGTTTAGCATGGGAATCCAACTCTTTAACAGTGTAAAAAACTCAGTATGCATGAAACAGCAATTCACCCCCCCTTTAAATACTGATTCAGGCAAATTATCAGTGCTGGTACTACTCGACCTCAGTGCTGCATTTGACACTGTTGATCATAACATACTTCTTGACAGGCTGGAAAACTGGGTGGGGCTTTCTGGGATAGTCCTAAAATGGTTCAGGTCATACTTAGATGGGAGAGGTTATTATGTGAGTATAGGTGACCATAAGTCTGAGTGGACATCCATGACATGCGGAGTACCTCAAGGCTCAATTCTTGCACCACTCCTGTTCAACCTGTATATGCTCCCAATGAGCCAAATAATGAGAAAGAACCAAATTGCTTACCACAGCTATGCAGACGACACACAGCTCTACTTAGCCCTATCGCCTAACGATTACAGCCCCATTGACTCCCTGTGCCAATGCATTGACGAAGTCAACAGTTGGATGTGTCAAAACTTTCTTCAGTTAAACAAAGACAAAACGGAAGTCATTGCGTTTGGAAACAAAGATGAAGTTCTCAAGGTGAACGCATACCTTCACTCTAGGGATCAAACAACTAAAAATCAAGTCAGGAATCTTGGTGTGTCCCTAGAGTCAGACCTTAGTTTCAGTAGTCATGTCAAAGCAATAACTAAATCAGCATACTATCATCTGAAAAATATTGCAAGAATTAGATGCTTTGTTTCCAGACAAGACTTAGAGAAACTTGTTCATGCTTTCATCACCAGCAGGGTGGATTATTGTAATGGACTCCTCACTGGCCTTCCCAAAAAGACCATAAGACATTTGCAGCTCATACAGAACGCTGCCGCCAGGATTCTGAGCAGAACCAGAAAATATGAACACATCACACCAGTCCTCAGGTCTTTACACTGGCTCCCAGTTAAATTTAGGATTGATTTTAAAGTATTATTACTGATATATAAATCATTCAATGGCCTAGGACCTCAATACATTGCAGATATGCTTACTGAATATAAACCCAACAGATCACTCAGATCACTAGGATCATATCAGCTAGAAATACCAAGGGTTCACTCTAAGCATGGCGAGTCCGCTTTTAGCTATTATGCCAGCCACAGCTGGAACCAGCTTCCAGAGGAGATCAGATGTGCTCCTACTGTAGTCACATTCAAATCCAGACTCAAAACACTTCTGTTTAGCTGTGCATTTAATGAATGAGCACTGTGCCAATGTTCGTCCGACTGTTTGTACTGTATTTTATTTTATTTTTTTAAACTGTTTTAATTATTCTTATTTCTTTTATTATTTTAATTTCTTCTATGTAAAGCACTTTGACTTGCCATTGTGTATGAAATGTGCTATATAAATAAACTTGCCTTGCCTAAAGTGTGCCAAGAAAACATCCCCCACACCATTACACCACCACCACCAGCCTGCACAGTGGTAACAAGGCATGATGGATCCATGTTCTCATTCTGTTTACGCCAAATTCTGACTCTACCATCTGAATGTCTCAACAGAAATCGAGACTCATCAGACCAGGCAACATTTTTCCAGTCTTCAACTGTCCAATTTTGGTGAGCTCGTGCAAATTGTAGCCTCTTTTTCCTATTTGTAGTGGAGATGAGTGGTACCCGGTGGGGTCTTCTGCTGTTGTATCCCATCCGCCTCAAGGTTGTGCGTGTTGTGGCTTCACAAATGCTTTGCTGCATACCTCGGTTGTAACGAGTGGTTATTTCAGTCAAAGTTGCTCTTCTATCAGCTTGAATCAGTCGGCCCATTCTCCTCTGACCTCTAGCATCAGCAAGGCATTTTCGCCCACAGGACTGCCGCATACTGGATGTTTTTCCCTTTTCACACCATTCTTTGTAAACCCTAGAAATGGTTGTGTGTGAAAATCCCAGTAACTGAGCAGATTGTGAAATACTCAGACCGGCCCGTCTGGCACCAACAACCATGCCACGCTCAAAAAATTGCTTAAATCACCTTTCTTTCCCATTCTGACATTCAGTTTGGAGTTCAGGAGATTGTCTTGACCAGGACCACACCCCTAAATGCATTGAAGCAACTGCCATGTGATTGGTTGATTAGATAATTGCATTAATGAGAAATTGAACAGGTGTTCCTAATAATCCTTTAGGTGAGTGTATGTCCTGTAACTACCAAATTAACAGAAACAGACGCGACTGAATAAGTAAGTCTGTCCTCTTTCTTTTGTGAAATAGACCTAACAGTAAACCACTTTATTTCTGTGAGACTAATGTGCAATTTTGACACAAATTAATTCATTATGATCAATGTATTACTTTTTATTGTAAACCTGTGGTAAAACATCGATTCTTGGGTTTTAAATATTCAAGTAAACAACAAAAATGCCAGCAAACGGCCGCTTTTATCATGTTTGTTATTTGCGATCACGCTAGTTTCCAGTGATTCTGATTAATTTTCTGATAAAACTTCCTTTTTTTTTAATACTTCCATTTGTTGGTGAAATGATGGGTTAGTGTGATGTTGTTCCAGAGAGGCGTGTTACGGGCGTGTTTTAGTGAAGCACTGTGGAACTTCTGGCCCGACAGTGGAAACGCAGTGTGTTTTGGGCTCGGTGCTACAGGCCGGCACGGCCCCTTTAAAGCCCTGAATGGGAATCCGCGGTGCCATTGAGCATGGTGAGCAGAGTCCGTCGCCATGGATGCTCGAGGCGATGCGCTGGAGTGAGTTGCCGGGGAGACGGACGAGCTCGTTTCAAATCTCGTGGGACCTGCTTTTACCAGGAATATACACAGGGCCTCGTCCGAAAAAACTTTTCGGCAGCAGTGAGCCTCAAAAGCTCATCTAGGGAGTTACACCACATGGAGAATGTGGGCATCGATCCCGCTACCTCTCGCTTGCGCCTGCTGCTTCCTACCGATTGAGCCAAAGTAAGCCCAAAGTAAGCCCACATGAGCCAATCACGTTTCTCTCCTGTGGCTTACTTTTGACCAATAGCGTTTCTCTCCTGTGGCTTACTTTTGACCAATCGCGTTTCTCTCCCATGGCTTACTTTTCACCAATCGTGTTTCTCTTCTGTGACGTACTTTTGACCAATCGGCGACCGCTATTATTGTCATCTTTGCAACAGGTAAGGCTATTCTTCATTACTGTATAATCATTCATTATTTATTCATATACAGTATGTATTTTTGGAAAATTAAACATGCCAATATAGCTAGCTAGCGTGTATAGCACAGGTTTACTTCAGCACCTGTGAACCTGTAACTTTTCCCATTATAAAATACAGAAAAGAAAACATGCTACTGTTAAGTTAATTAGCCGGGCCGCTAATTAAGCTATATCCCTTTTGAGACCAAAAAAAAGTTTTGTTAATTTAGTTTTTTTTTTTTTTTTTTTTTTAATTACATTGTTCAGAGCATAAGAACATTTTTTTACAAAAATGTGTTTTTTAAATAATGTTTTATTCATAAATATATGTTATACACACTAGGACTCATTTATTAAATATTATTTCATTTAAAAAGATATGAATAGGCAAAAACAATGTTATTTTTTGGTATTAATGGTATTAACTATGTTATAAAATATATAACAGAATAATTTGATATATCATTTTGCTTTATGCAATATGTGTGTAAAATGGCCATAAGCGGGTTTTCCCATTTTATACAATGTATCTATGTATCTAATTTGCATATTAATTTATTCTTGGGGCAACATGTAATGAAAAAAGAAGTGCAATAATGGGTGTTAGTAGTAATTGTCAAGATTTTCATAATAATATCTAATATTTCATAGGAATGTTGAAATATAATTTATTTCCCTACTGACTTGTGTCTCCTAAAATGCCTGATAAACATGATTTAAGTCCTGGTGTGTAGCTTGTTAAATTATCATTACACAGTTAACATAGTATCTTTAAGATTGCAAGAGGTAATAGTCTCTCTCCGATTTTCGTTTCAGAAAATGTACGCATACCCCGTTTTTCGCCGCCAGTCGGCAACATCAAACCGTCTCCTCATGGCGCCATCGGCGGAGGCGAAGGGTCTTGAAAATGTGGTGTCTGGAAGGGCCAAATCAAAGGATGAGGTGCTGGCAGAGGCAAGTAATTTTGTCTGCACAAACGGTGGAGATCCCAGTGACCAGTTTTTAGTACTGGCTCACTGCAAACTTCAGTTTGGGAAGTACCAGGGTCAGAGTTTTAGATGGCTCCTGGAAAACTCTCTGGGGTACGCAGTATATTTGGTGCTCAGCATTTCCAGTGAGAAAGCGCAGACAACCCCCCTGTCAGAAAACAAACAACTGTTCCTACAGTACACTTCTTATATTAGAGAGATGGCAGAAGAAGTGGAGAAATATAAGAGGAAGCAGGAAATGCAAGCAGAAGCCCGGGCAACTGGAGACCAGGGCTGCTTGATGGTGGAGTTTGGTGACTTTCAGGGCCGGTCCATGAAGGATGTTTTTGAGGATCAGAGCAAGGAGGCCGAAGCCCTCATCAGGTACCTGGTTAAGGCAGATGCCAGGCCCAACACCAACATGGCCATTTTCAAGGCGTATGTCCTGAAAAGACAGGCTTCTGTGACAGAAAAATTAAAGGATAAAATAATAAACTGTATTTTGAACTAACTCTGATACTAACAGTAATAACACATGATTTTTATTTCCTCTTTTTAGGTCTAACAGTCTAACACTTGGAAGCACATTGTACTAGGACGTTTTGTTCTTGTCTATTTGGGTGATGGAAAAATTGTTTAATGCTGACTATAACAAAATCAAGAATATCTGTCTATGCTGACTCGTGATATATTGAGTAATCAACAGAACTTTTAACCTTACTTGTGTTTTTTGCTAATGCCACTAGACAGAGGGTGGAAAGGAGGGGGCTTGCATCAATCTGTTAATAGTAAATGACAGCATTAAAAGTCATGAGTTAGGCAGGTGATTTGGTTTCTGTGCGTCATGTTTTTATCCTATATAACCTGATGTATTTTTCTATGTGGGTGAGACTTCTTTGAGAACTGCTCGAGAAACTCTCCCGGCCGTGATTAAAGCATTTAAAGGACAATTGCCAGAGTTTGTCTGTCATTTATGCTGCGCAGCAAGAAAACTAGTAAGTAAGGGAAACAAGTTAGATTAGGTAAAGATTTCAAAGTGAGGACGTCGCCAGGAGACGATACTCAGAAATCAGCTACCCGAGTAGGGACGTCGCCAGGAGACGAGACCTAGGTAGTTAGGTAGTCAGGTAGTCCGGTGATCTAAAGAGTGGGGACGTCAGGGACGGGAACCAATAGATAGAGCCGGATAGTTAGGTTTAGGAAAAATCCACGACACTTCTGAAATGGGGACCAGGGTACATCAGCCTGCACGTCCGCCTGCAGCCTCCAGTACCTCTGCACCTCCACCTACAGCCATCCGAACTGGTGTACAGCAGACCGCCACTGTGAAAGCGCTGTTGGCGCGTGGCAAACATTTGTCACCTTCACAGCTGGCAAAAAAAACTAATGTCACCAGTTAAACCCTGTCAGTAGGAGTGTGAATATAGAATTTTCCATACAGCAGTTCTACATGTATTAATTTATCGTTATGGCAAACTTGTCCACTTGTTGTTTCCAGATCCATTACTGCAGTCCACTTTACCTCCTCCGGCAGCAGAACCCCCAGCCAAACATTTGGCCCGAAAGCAGCTATTCACAACTGGTAAGTAAGCAACATCTTACATATGTTTGTCTCCGTGTATTGATCACAGTAATAGTTTTAACATTTGTGCTCCAGGCACTTCCATTCCCACTGCTGAAGATGATGATGAGGAGCTGGTATTTGCTGCATCACAATGTGAAGCACAGCTAAATACAGGTGTGGCATATGACACAAATGCAAATATTATAAGAATGTTTTGTGGAAACCCACTGAGAATCATTTTTTTTAAAATAACAAATAAACATTTTTAAATATATATTTTTTTACAACACAGAATTATGTAACATCATCAAGCGGGATGCATTCTTTGAGTGCACTTCTTCCAAACCTTAAGGATGTCCAAAGGTGTCAGTGTATTTATTTGCGTTTCCTAATTTTCCCGTTGCTAAACAATCACTGGATAACTTTTTCACAAAGCTTGCTCTTCTCACTCACTCTTTAGCTCCGTGGACTGTGGGCATCATTACTTTTTTTACTGAATTCCTCACGACTCATTTTCCTGTCTCCATTCCATCTAATCCTCATTCTCAAAGAGCTGTATTGATCCCATATTCCTTACATCAATAAAGTGTACACTGTGTTCTTTGCTTCTTAACACTAATACCATTTTCTTCACTGTTATTCCTAAATGTAATCATAATTATTATTAATAATTGTCCAAAATTACTGCTTCGCCGGCTGTTTGTAGGCTGCATTTATGGCGTATTACTATCAAATTAAACAGTCATCCTTATACTGTTTTTGTTACTGTTCACTCAGAGGCCTGTGCTGGTCCGTCTCCATCAGCGGAAACAGCACAGACACCAGATCTTCCTCATCATCAGCCACCAGCTGAGCTTCCAGGTCACTGGAAAGATCATCTTCCACCTTTCCAGCATGAGTGGATCTGGAACACACTGTTTAAGGCCAACCTGCGAACCGGAAAGCCAGAAATAGTGTCCCAGCTGAAGCTTTGGTGGTATCCTCCTCAGCCCCCTTTGATAAACACCCAGCCACCCGCCTCACCCGACCTCTTCTTTTGTCGGCCCATTTTCTTATGGATGCCGCTAAAGATGTGGTTGTTTCCTCTTGTCTGCGTCCGCCCAGACTGTGGTAAGCACAGACTTACTGCGGCAGGACTTTATCGTACCGTGCGCAAGGTCTTGGACATCGATGGGTGGTATGACCTTGCCACTGAGTATCTGGAGTGCAAACGCTGCAAAAAAAAGTATCCAGCCTGGAACGAGGACATCTTGGGACAGCTGGATATGGGCCACCGCAGTCAGTTTCCAGCTTTGCTGACATACAGGTAATTCATAATCACAACCATTAGGCGCTTTTATTTGTGTTATTTTTTCCAACCAAAGCATTTGCATGATTATACTGTTGTTTCCTTAGATACTCATGTGACAACCGGGTGGTGAGGATGATGAGGGAGAGGACACTGGGCAACAGTGTGACTCAGCTCTACAAGAAGCTGATGGAACAGCACAGTGAGGCATGGACACAGCGTGTCCTGCAGTACCTGACTGCCTGTGAACCATTCACAAGGTCCTCCCTTGTGCAGCCTCCTGTGTTTGCTGAGCCTCCCCTTTTACCTGCCCTACCTAAACCTAAGTGGCTGTTAGCTGTGTACGCCAGGGATGTTCTGGGGCTACTGGACGAGGTCAAGGCCAAAATTACATCCGTCTTTGGCTGTGTTCTCAAGATGGACTCCACAAAAAAGGTATCACAGCCCTGTTTATATCCAGAAATTGTCCAGATATGGATATGTGCGTGTACATAATGAACAGTAATGAGTTTTTATTTTGTTATACTTTTTTTTTTTTTTTTACCCTTCTATTTTCCCCAATAGGTCACAAAAAAACTTGCCGGTGCTGCTTCAGGAACAGCTGCCTGGTGCACAAATGTGGGTAACGAACACGGCCAAGTCCTTGTCTCTGTCCTAACAGCCGCCGAGGGACATGCACTGGACCCCATGGCAGCTGGCCTAATGAAACGCTACCGAGAGGCAGGAGAGGCATCCCCAAAAGTGATGTACGTGGACAGAGATTGTACGATGTACGACGGCCAGTCTCAGGTTAAGGCCATGTTTTCGGAGTGGGATGAGCTTGAAGTGCGCCTTGACATCTGGCATTTCATGCGGCGATTTGCTGCAGGTGTCACGACAGAGGCTCATCCGCTCTACGGGATCTTCATGGCACGTCTGTCCATGTCCATATTCCAGTGGGATCCAGAGGATGTGGCTGCTCTTCGCCGTGCAAAGGAGGGTGAGCTGGCGGCAAAGAAGACTGGCTACATCTCAGAAAAGGCGGTCAGTGCTCGCATTAACCGGAGGGAGTTGGCACTGCACTGCCGGAGGAGGACCAGGGGGGAGGAGGAGACCACCATATTGATTGGGAAACTGATTGATCAGTTTGACAGTGCGGACGGGAAGGACACTCTCGGAGTTCCACGAACCACGAACGGATCCAGCAGATATGGAAAGAACAGCGGAAGCACGTACAGTGTATCCAAGACCCAGAGCACTTTCCGCTATACATAAAGAAGGGGACACTGAAGAAAGGCGGTGTGGAGCTGTGCTGCTACAGGTGTGCTCGAGGCTCTACCTCATTGGAGTCATTCCACCTCCACCTGAACCGTTTTATTCCAGGTATTTCATACATATGGATTACTAATTTTTCTGTAAAACATGTAAGCACTGTAACTGCTTCCATTACATTAAAGTAATGTCACATTAATAAATGTCACAATTTACAGTAATATTACAGTTCTTTTCTGATGTCATAAAAGTATTGACAAAGCTGTCTTGCCTGACAAGTCACTAGTAACTCTGGTTATAACGACAATCATTTTTTAATGTAATTACATAACTCTATTACATGTTACCAGTTACTTCATAGCATCTCATGTGTAGTAAATATCTTGTACATATGTGACGTATAAAACCTTTTTTATTTATGTAACTTTTAGGAACCAGTGCCAGTGATGCGCATTTTCAGGCCTATCTCCTTGAGGGCTTGATGCGTTGGAATGATGACCGGATGGAAGATGCCATAAAAGGAGCATCCTCCATCCGGTCATATGGCAGTGCCATGAGAGAGGCTGTGAACCAGCTTAGCCAGACAGTCTTTGGGAAGCCCTGGGATGAGCGCTATCGCCCTCCTGGAGCATATACAGGCAAGGAATTCATTAATCTGTTATTTTGTAATATTATACTAAGTTATCTATTTAGCCTTAAATTTACTAGACAAAATATTAAGAAAACTTTATTTTTTTCCATTTTATTCTTGTAGGTGAATTGCTCGGAATAGAGTACCTTTACAGCCAGACTGGCAAAACACTGACTCCAGTGCTCCAGAACCCAGAGGATGAAGACAGGCTGGTGGAGGAAATTGATGACCAAGACCTGCAAGATGAGGGATTTGAGGAAGACATCACGGAGGACATCACAGTTCCAGTGCTGTACGAGAATGACCCTTGCGGTGATCTCGCAAACAGCCCCTCATCTGTGCCTCAGCCTCAGTCCCCAGCATCACTGGCTGACGTATCAATGGCTGACATGTCACTGGCTGAGCCATCCACATCATCTAGAGAAGGACAGCATCTTGCCCCTGCGCCTTCAGTGTTGTCACAGCCATCTGACACTGGAAGCAGTCTCTCCGACGAAACTCAGGTAAGACACTTTAAGGGCTTTATTTAATTTCAATCTCATTTTATTCTACATATATTAACATGAATCTGAATTTACTAGGGAGCAGTCATTGGGCCCGATGGCATCGCTGGGTGGGACAAGGTCCAGGATCTGGCTGGTTACCTGGTTGGTCTTCGTGAGGCTCCTTACCTCACTGACCTGCAGGTGACAGAGGCCATCCAGCTGTGGACAGCTCTCCATGACACAGACAAACAGCGGGTCAACTATCAGCCTCGACATCAGCCTCAGCTGACACATGGACGCTTTAAGGCACCGAAGCGGTCCGGAGTCACACCGGGTGTGGAGAGTGTGAAACGGTGTCTGATTGGACATCCCGGGGGTCCAGCACAGTGGCCCAGCACCAGCCGCTTGGTTGAGGCCATTTGTACAAAGCTGTGTGCTTTACACAAGTCGCCGACCAAGAAGGCTGGAGTTTGCACCCCCAGGTGGTCTAAAATCCTCTCGGATTACCACCACATCCGAGAGCTGGTGCTTAACAATCGCAGGCTAATGGATGAAACAATGATCCAGCGGTTTGAGCTAAACCAGAAGACACTCATTCAGTGGTAAGCAAGGCACATTATTTGCTTCAAATTAACTGAATACTTCTATAAACATATATGTATAATACATGTAATTTATTTTCAGGTTTCAACGGCAGCAGAAGAATCAGGAAATGAGTGTCCTCGCTCAGGTACTGACTCCACCTGACCCAATTGCTGTGGCTGATATACAGCTTCCTCCACCGAGGGAAAAATTGGATGAAGCGGCATCGACCTCAGGCCCAAAACATACCTTTATCTTTCCGCCAAATCGAGAAGGACAGGCTCCTCTTCTGCGACCAGGTCGACGGCCCGCTGCTGCCACCACCATGGTGTGCCCCATTGCACCTGCCCCCACAGCATCAGGACTTGTGCAGCCCATTTCAGCACCTGGGTCATTGTCACTAGTCCTTAACCCAGACATGACCGTGTCAATGGTGATTCCCCCTTCTGGTGCGTCAACATCCGGTGCAGGCCCAGCTCCGCCTGCTCCTGTGTCTGCTGCACCTGTGTCCCGTTACACCCAGAGGAACCGGCGCCGGCGGGCCCAGGAGACGGAAAGCGGAGTCCATAAGAGGAAGTATGTGCGAGGGGTTACCTTTAATATGTGCAGCAAATGTGGGCAGCCCAAAACCAAAGAGTTTGGCCATAGCCGATATGGTAATGCCACATTTTGCTTGGCTGCCTCAAATGGAAAGTCTTTAGATGACTGGTTGGCAGAACAGCGCCAGCAAAATACATGCCAAACTCCACCTCCTCAATAAACAATTTGTTTCTTTCCTGTATATATTTTGTATATATTACTGTACATGTGTCCACCCAGTGTGTATGTACATATATATGTATATACGTGTGTGTTTGTGTACTCATTTCAATATTTGTGTGTATTCATTTTAATAAAACATTTTACATTTGAAGTGTCATTTCAATATTTGTGTGTATTCATTTTAATAAAACATTTGAAGTGCCTTAAAATAAATCTGTTAAATCATATCAATCAAATCATATCCCTCACAAAAAACACATAGGCTATTTGAAGAAACAATTTTATTCATTTTATTAAACCATAAACAACATGTAATATGCAATATTTAAAAAAAATAATATACTCAAAAAACATTTAATAAAACATTTGAAGTGTCTTAAAACAAATTGATAAATCAGGTCAATCAAATCATATCCCTCACAAAAACACATATTTAAATAAATGTTTTTATTCATTTGATTAAACCATAAACGTAATATGCAAAAAAAAAAAAAAAAAAAAACTATAACTATTTAAACTATAGGCTAATACACAAAAAATATCAACCAATATAATGATGTCATAGATAATTAAATGAAGACGCAGGCGCAGTTGATCGCACGCAGAACAGAGGTTCGAATCCAGCCCGCGGAGGGTGACTTGTTTCACATGTAACTAAAACTCCTTCATAACGCACAGGAATAAAGCCCTAATAATGTTGCAGGGGAAATTTGTGGGCACATTCCCGTTTTCTGCGTCTTTTTCGCTTGCGTGCGGGGGCGCAAAGATTGGGTCCCTTCTTTTGCGCAGCAAGCGCTCTACCATTTGAGCTAATTCCCCTTGCCAATGGAGAGTTGGTGTCCATCGCTCTCAAAGACAAAGTCGAGGAGCGACCTTCAGCTCTGCTCGTCTCTAAAGTGACGGACGGTCTCCCAAAAATCTCTGCTGGCTAAACCACCTTTGTACCTGGCCGAAATAGCAGTGCCAGGAGAACGAGAGACTGTCAATTGCCATCCAATCACGTATCACTATTGGCATCTTTCCATCTATGTTCACAGCCAATCAATAAAGCCTAATCCCATCATCTCCGTTTCCCAGCTTCCAATTACTATGATCCATTTACAACTTTTTTTTTTTATACGTATGCATCAATCACGTATCAGTATGTGTATCTTTACCTCGCAGCTTACAGCCAATCAAGTCCATTTCCGAAATCTCCGTCTCCTTGCCTTTGTTGACAACCAATCACCAATCATCGAGGTAAGAAACCGACAATGTTGTTATGTTTAGTTAAGTGACTAGCACTAGTTAGCTAACGTATTACGTGTACTAACGTTACAGAGAAGAACGTCTTATTTATGTAGAGGTCAAGGGTAGTGGCCAGTTTCATTATTTTTAATGAATGTTTACAGTTTTACATGTTTATATAAATATAATTACTATCGTGCATAATGTATGTTATTACGTTGTTATGCTTACATTAAGTTGGCTAAAAATAGCTAGCCTATCATATAGATTACCTCGTACCGCTATATGGCTGAATTATGCATAACGTTAACGTTAATTAGCCTACAGTTTTGGGCGCCAGTTTTTACCTGAGGTAAAATAATTTTGTCTGTTCTTTTCAGCTGTAATTCAATACATAGGCTAACCATAAAACTGCTCCTTTATTAACATTAACATGACGTTTTATGACGTAATATGGGGCTTGTGTTGTTTAAGTGGGCTATAATCGATAATAATCATAATGTGGGCTAATTGTAAGCCTATGTAATCGAAATGGTATGTAATAATCTGATTTTTATGGAGTTATGGCATATTATTATACCCACACACCACAATATCCCTTCCTCCCAAAATATCAAACTATAACCTTGTCCAAAAACACTGAGATGAAATATGTGCTATGTGAAATAAATGTATGAAATTGATTAACTACTCAGTTCTACTGAATAGTCATAAACTTTGTATTTTGCCACACGCTATCTTTTATTGGAAGATGGCTTCCAAGCACAAGAAGCACAGGGCTATGAGTGAGGGTGAATGGATGGCCCGCCTGCACAGATTTGCCACGCAGGGGGTCTGGCCTTCTGAGGAGGGAAACAGACCGGCACCACGCCAGAAGAAATGGCATGACCTGTATCAGAAGGTAAACTTGGGCATGTATATAAACACAGGAAAGCTATGTCATATATAGAGGGAGCAGATAGTCATGATTCACTTCCATATGTTACAGATTGAGAAGTGTCCACTGCAACACAGGGGGCAAATGTCTCTGTTTGGGGGGACACAGACATGTGACTGTGGTTTCCATACGAAAAAGGTATAAGAAGTGTTTCATAAAACTGTGATGTGTTGATGGTGTATTGTGTATTTTTGAATTTAATTTCCTTTTCTGTGAAACTGTAGCCTTCCAGTTTGGCCCCTGTGTCATCCACACCATCCACATCACCACCTGTAACACCAGGGCAGTCAGGAACAACATCTGGAAAGGCACCTTTAAAGCCTACTTTAACTTTGGCATCGGTAAATGCATGTCTTTGCAGATATTTATGTTATCATATGTTATAGCATTTTAAAATGATTCACATAATGTTACTAATTTCTTTTTGTCAGTTTACAAAGCCACGGTATGGTGGGGCCCATGGTGCAGCTTTAAAGCCAAACCTAGGTGTGGCAAGGACGCATGCAACCAAGGTATATAGTCAAAAAAATGAAATTTCATTACATAAAGAATTTAGAGTTTAGCTGAGTTTATCTAATCATTGTTACTGCAATACCTGATAATGATAGATTATTTCATTCAATATTGTAAACTGTGTTCTCTTAATCTTGCAGCCTATTAGCACTTCTGCATTGTCCAGCCCTGCATCTAGGACACCATCTCCTGCTCGCAGTCCCAGGCTGTATATTCAGACCGTCTCCCCCCTGTCTCTTCCTCCTTCTGTGTCTGAAGCCACCTCTGCTTCCTGTGCTCCAGGAGCTGCTTCTAGAGTTGTGAGAAACTCTTTAATTTAATCGTTTTCTTCACACTAATATTGTTGGATCACATAAATATGCTACATTTTGAACAAACATTCCTCATAAGTGGCTTGTAATCATATCTACTGTATGTGTTTGCCTTTTTTAATACATTAGGAAGTGTCAGCCGCTGCCTCCTCTGGGACGTCCTTTGCTCCTCTCACCCCTGTGATCAGCTCCACCTGTGTTCCCTCTGCTGCTCCATCTGTGGCTGGATCCTCTATTCAACCTGCCGAGGATAGGGTGACCGCTCCAGGTTCAGAATCTGGATGGCTTCCCGCAAAATAGATGAAAACCATACCACCACAGGATCAGAAATGGATTTCAGCAGCTTTGTGGAAGCAACATCGGCTTCGTACTGACCTGAAGCTGTGGTATGATCCACCAGAGCCAGCTCTGATCTATCACCAAGGCCCCGCTCCAGAGCACTTCTTTACACACAGGCTTTTACTGTGGATGCCATACCACCTCTGGAAGGTCAGGCTGTCCTGTGTGTGGGAGACAGCTCACAGGCTATGGGGCACACAAGAGAGCCCGTCAGGTTCTGGATGTGGACCAGTACTACCTGATGATCACGGAGACTCTCTGGTGCAGTGGGTGCAAAACGGCCTTAATTTCCACTTAATTTCCACTTAGCCCACAGACTGGAATTTAGGCTGATCCTAACTTGAAAGTGAGTATACTGAGATTATTTAGCTTGTGTAACAAATGTTTGTCATTTAAAACACAATTGAGATGAGCTGGTTTTAATGTTTGTGTCTTTCTGTCTCTCTTTCCCTTTGTTTTATTCAGGTATGCCTGTGACATGCGGGTCATAAGGTTCCTGAGGGAGAGGGCCCTGGACAACAACCTCTCTCGCTTAGTGAGGCAGCTGCGGGAGAACCACAGCGAGGAGTGGCTGAAGTGTCTTTGCCGTACCTTGGTGCCTGCTCAGACTTCATCTCCCAGGCAAGCCTGCTCCCTGTGAGGTTTCAGGAGCCACCTGAGCCCGACACTATCCCCTCCCACAGGTGGATGCTGGCTGTTTATGGGCGAGATATCTTGTGCAGAATTGACCACATTAAAGCCAGCATAACGTCCACATATGGCTGCATCCTGAAGATGGACTCCACCAATAAGGTAACTATTTTTACATTTCAATCAAAAGAATTGAAAATACACCATTAGTAGTAGTACAGTAGTATGTAAGTAATGTTCCATATATAAATAATTTAGCATCACTCACTGTCTTTTCTGTGTGATTACAGATCACAAAGAAGCTGTCGGGGTTTGCAAAGGGGACAGCTTTGTGGCTAACATCTGTCAGCAATGAGGTGGGCCAGATCCTCATTAGTGTTCTGACAGCTCAGGAGGGTCCAGCCCTGGACCGGATGGCAGCTGACCTCATCCGGAGGTGCACTGATATGGGTGTGGCTCCGCCTCAGCTCCTCTATGTGGACTGCGACTGCTGTCGGGAGGGCACTGGGCAGACCAAGCTCAAGCAGCGATTTGGTGGGTGGCCAGACTTGGTGGTGAAGCTGGACATCTACCACTTCATGCGGCCACTGGCAGCTGGGTGCACTAAAGATGCACATCCTCTTTACCCCATTTTCATGGCACGCATGTCTTGCTGCATTTTTGAATGGGTTAGTGGGGATGTGTCTCTGCTGAGGCAGGCCAAGAGGGAGCAGCTGAAACATGAAGGTGTCCCTGGCATCACCGACACTATGGTGGACCAACGGATCACCAAGAAGGAATTGGCCCTGCATTGCCGAAGGCGGACAAGAGGAGAGCAGCAGACCATTCTGATGATCGAGCACCTCCTCAGCGAGCTGATGGGGGTAAAGGGTCGAGACCTTCTTGGTGTCCCTCTCTTGGACCAGGAGAGGATGCAGCACATCTGGCAAGTCCAGAAGAGGCACGTAAAGTGCATTCAGGTTGAACCAGGTGTGCTGCTCTACACACAGACTGGCACCACCACCAAAGATGGTATTGTGCTGCCAAAATACAGATGCGCAAGGGGCTCCACATCACTGGAGTCCTTTCATCTCCACCTGAACAGGTTCATTCCAGGTCAGTATAAATCATTATTCATCAGAAATATTAAGGGTGACACAATGAATGTCTTTCAAATAGCATAGCACAAAAAAAGTAATGTAACGTTATTGATCTTATCTAAAGGAACATGCGCCAACAGCTTAAATTTCCAGCTGTACCTCCTGGAAGGCCTGAACAGGTGGAATCAGGACCGTAAAATGTCATCTCTGGCAGGCACACCTCCGTCCCTGTTAAGCTACTCCGGGGACCTGGTGCACTGTGTCAACACTCACAGTGTTAAGGTACTTGGAAGACAGCTTGTACCATCTTTTCAGCCACCATCTGTCTATACTGGTGAGTTTTAGCTTTAAATTGCTTTTTATATTGCATAAAAATTGAATATTTATATTATTTTTCTGAAAACTGATTTCCCTCTACTGTGTTCTCCTGTCTGTCCCAGGTGAACTCATAGGTATAGATTACCTGTACCGTCAAACAGGGCAGGCCATGCAGGACGTGGATCCTGACTCTGAGGCGACAGAACAAATGTTGGAGGATGTGGGCACGGAGGAGGAGTTGGAGGATGAGGGATTCGGAGATGTCAGTTTGGACCTTAACCTGGATTCCACTATTGAGGTGCTGGACCTGTCCCCTGGCTCATCACCCGCCAGGGCCAGCGTAGCCAGCACTCCTGCCTCTGTCCAGACTGGGTCTGCTAACACCACCACAGCAGCACCTAATCAACAACTGGTAACTATTCTTAATAATAACAGTAAAAGTAGTATTATTTGTATAGCATTAACTTTATTTGTATAGCGCAATGAAAAGAAAAATAGAAACAAACTAAATACCATTAATACAATCTAAAGAGTAAATAATTTAATAAAAAAAGCAAAGTAAAAAAGATAGATTAAATTCCATAAACATGTTTTTTTCCCCCTTTTTTTTCAGTCTTTCAACTGGATGACCAGGGTGCCCTCTGGTCCATCTGCCACAACCACCTACGCCGCCTCTGGTCCATCCTCCATGACCACCTACGCTGCCTCTGATCCATCTGCCATGACTGGTCCATCCACCATGACCACCTACGCTGCCGCTGGTCCATCCTCTGCCACGACCACCTACGCCGCCTCTGGTCCATCCACCATGACCACCCACGCCGTCTCTGGTCCATCCTCTGCCACGACCACCTACGCCGCCTCTGGTCCATCCTCTGCCACGACCACCTACGCCGCCTCTGGTCCATCCTCTGCCACAACCACCTACGCCGCCTCTGGTCCATCCTCTGCCACAACCACCTACGCTGCCTCTGGTCCATCTGCCATGACTGGTCCATCCTCCACGACCACCTACGCCGCCTCTGGTCCATCTGCCATGACCACCCACGCCGCCTCTGGTCCATCCACCATGACCACCCACGCCTCCTCTGGTCCATCCGCCACAACCACCTACGCCTCCATCCTTCCTCTCCCGACCACTCTCACTGTCTCTGTCGCTGCAGCCACTGCTCCTCCAGCAGTGCAACCAGTGCCTGAGCAACCGCTTGTAAGACTTTTTGTGACAAGTACATTGTGATGGTTGTGTTGTTCTTCTGCCTGTGATATTGTATCTTTTTAACATTGATTTACTCTTATATTTTACCAGGCTGTGGATGAGTGCAGTGTACCAGGGATAGAGAGAGTGGACAACCTGGCAGGCTACTTGGTGGGGCTTAGGGTGGAAACTGGGCAAACTCTGAGCCACCAGTAGGCCAGTACCATCATTGCCCTATGGCAAAGCCTGCTTCCGTATGACCAGCAGAGAGTGGCGTACGCTGCCCGGCACCAGGTGCGTCTTAAACAAGACGCTTCAGGTGCTCAAAAACCAAGCCTGAATTCATGCCTGGTGTGGACAGCATGACCCGTTGCGTCCTTGGGTCAACGGGATCCCCTGCCCAGTGGCCAGACTGTTGCCGCCTGGTAGAGTCTATCTTTGTTAAACTGTGTGATATTCACAGGAGCCCCAAAAAATTGGGAAATCATGCCGTAACAAGATGGACTCTAATTCTGAGGGACTACAGCAAGATTCGGCAGCTGGTCCTGGGCAATGGGACTGTGATGGAGAATACCACCCTGCAATTGTTTGAGGTGAATCAAACAACCTTAATTCAGTGGCACAACAAGCGGCTGAAGAGGCAAGAATGTGCCATCCTGCTTCAGGGTGTGAACTTGCCAGCCCCCATTCCTATTGCTGCTAGCCCTCTCCCCCCTGGACAGATTCGCCCCACTGCAGCACCCCTACAGCCTGGTCCCCAACACCGCTACCACTTGCCTGAAATCACAGTGGGAAAGGCAGTGGACAAGCGAAAGTCTGCAGTTCCAGCTCCGCACCCCCCTCCTCCAAAAGTTTTTCCGGCCAAGGCAGTTGTTCCCTGCTGATTTTGCCCCTTTACCTGTTATCCCCAACCCCAGTCCTGCATTTGCCCCCATTGTCCAAACACCTGTTTCTGCTCCTTCATCTGTCATCCCCAACCCCAGTCCTGCCTTTGGCCCGTTTGTGTTTTTGTGTCCAGCTCCAGTTCCTGCCGTCCGGCAGATTGCTCCTGCTGGCCCCATTCCCTCCCCACCACCTGTTCGGAGGCCCTACGTCCGCACTGTGGACAAAAACAAGTGCAGTCTGTGCCACCAGCCCCGCAACAAAGATACTGGCCACAGCCAGTATTATGGCCACATTTACTGTCCCCAGACTGCTGTTATGCCACTTGACCAGTGGATGGAGGAGATGAAGAAGAAGAGGGCAGATAAAAAAAAATGATTTGTTTATTTCAAAATGTTACATGTGTGTGTGTGTGTGTGTGCGTGTGTGTGTACGCCTCCGTTAGGGTCATTTGTTCACCCTCCATGAAGCTAATTTGTTCATTTGCTTTTTAAATTTGTTCATTTACCCCATATGAGACTATGTAAGCTTAAAGCTTTTTTGTTTGTAAATAGTCCACAACCTGTTATATACTGTGTGTGTGTGTGTGTGTGTGTGTACGTGTGTGTGTGCGTGCGTGCGTGTGTGTATGCTCGTGAGGGTGTGTTTATGTGAGAGAGAAGGAGAAGGTGTTTGTAAATAAAAAATAAAACGAACTTTATTTCTACAACAGTATCCTTTGGCTTTTTTCTATCAAACCTATCTGGAAAACTTTTTACAAACTCACACAGATATTAAAATTACAAGAAAGGGACATAATGGGATTCCAGACAGATCCACAGGGTGTGAGAAGTGAATGTCAGAAACATTTCTTTGATATAAAGGTTTATTATTATTTATTATAAGCAGTAGTAGTATCACATTCTTATTTTTATTATTCTTATTGCAACAAAGCATTAAAATTACAAGAAAGGGACATAATGGTATAGCAGACAAATCCACAGTGTGTGAGAAGTGATTGTCAGAAACATTTCTTTGATATAAAGTTTAAGTATAGTTTATTATAAGCAGTAGTAGTATCATATTCTTATTTTAATTATTTGTATTGTAACAAAGCATTAAAATTACAAGAAAGGGACAGAATTGTATAGCAGACAGGTCCACAGGATGTGAGAAGTGATTGTCAGAAACATTTCTTTGATATAAAGGTTTATTATTATTATTATTATTATTATTATTATAAGCAGTAGTAGTAGTATCATATTCTTATTTTTATTATTGCAACAATTACCAATTACCAATTCTATTTGTATCAGTTTGTAAGCTATATTTGATAGATTCATAGCACTGTGTAAGAGTTTGAATTAATTGATGCATGTTCCAATCGGGATTCTCATTATTCCTCTCTTTTTTTCTCTTCTCCTTCCCCCTTCTTCCCCTTCTTTCCTCCCTATCCCCTCTGTAATGGTTAGCACTCTGGATTCTGAATCCAGCGATCCGAGTTCAAATCTTGGTGGGACCTGCTTTTGCCAGGAATGTGCGCAGGCCCTAGCATGTGTGCAGGTGCTGCAGCGCGATTTCCAATGGCCACAAAGAAAAGAGACCGTATTTCCCCTGTGCTGGCAACTTTGCACTGGCTACCATTTGGTTGGCCATTTAATTAAAATATTGCGCTTTAAGCCATGCAAGTGCAAATGTCTGCGGCCAGGCAGCAGAAGGAAGGGCCTCTGTTTTGGCTAGTTGGTCTAGGGGTATGATTCTCGCTTAGGGTGCGAGAGGTCCCGGGCGAGCCCGTTCTTTTTTTTTTTTTTTTTTTTCATAATTTTATTTATAACAGTTTTTATACAAACACAAAACAAAGAAAGATGCACAAAATGTATACAAAAAGTATGTTATACATAAAATAAACAAAGAAACAAAACACACACACAAACCCCCCCACCCAACCCGCACCAGATAGAAAGAAAAATTACACCTTAAAACCATACATAAACTTAAACAAAACAAAACATTAACAATGGAGTGAAGAGATAAAAGAGAGAAGTTATCCATATTACATAGGCTCAAACATATTTCAACTCTTAGAAAGATGCCTAAGGAAGGAGCCCCAGACTTTATCAAATTTTTTAGAAGCATCCACTCTAGAGAAACGAATCCTTTCGAGCTTGAGGGCAGCAACCATTTCAGCCAGCCATTTATGAAAGCTGGGTGGTACAGTGGACTTCCAGTCCATCAAGATCACCCTTTTAGCCACCACCATACCAAACATAAGAGACAGTTGCTGAGAATGTGTCAATGCTAATATAGGGTCAGAACATCCAAACAACGCTAACCCCAAATCTGGACTGATATCTTCTCCAACAACGTTCGAGTACCACAGAAAAATATTCTTCCAAAACTCAGAAATCTCAGGACAAAACCAAAAAGTATGAGCATGCGTCCCATCAGCGCTCTTGCATCTATCGCATAACGGGGAAACTGAAGGGTAAATTTTATTAAGTTTAGATTTGGTATAGTGTAATCTATGCAACACTTTAAACTGAATAAGTTGTAATCTTGCATTAACAGAACAGGTATGGATTCGCTTCAGCCCTTCTTCCCAAATCTCGTTTGAGATATTAATTCCGGTGTCATTTTCCCATGCTGCTTTGATGTGATCTGAAAAATGAGATGCAAACAAAGAAACAAACCGAGTCACCAATTGTTTGGCATTAGGGGCTTGACCAAAAAGATCATACAGATAATGATCCTGAGGTAACTCCTGAAACTCAGTAAAAGAGTGTTTAATATAGTGGCGCACCTGTAGATATCGGAAAAATTGTGATTGGGAAAGATCAAAGGTTTTATACAAGTGCTCGAAAGTGGCAAATTTTCCATCAATATAGAAGTCCTTAATCATGGTCAGTCCTTTGCTTCTCCACAGTAAAAATACCTTATCTGACTGGCCAGGCAAAAAATTATGATTATCACAGATGGACTGGCGCACTGAGGGACGCGTAATACTTTAAAGGTACAGGGTTCGAAAAAAGAATAGCAGCAAGAGAGCTACCAACAACTGACCGAGCCTCCATGTACAGCCACCTGGGTTGGATGTCCATCAGTTTATCAGCAGATTGATCACTAAGCTGCCAGAACATCATAGCCCTGGCATTAGCAGCCCAATAATAACGACGGAAAACAGGTAGCGCTAGACCACCCAACTCTTTCGGCTTCTGCAAATGGTCCTTAGAAATTCGATGTGCTCTATAACCCCAAATAAATGGCAAAATGACGGAATCTAATTGTTTAAAAAAAGAATGTGGCAAATATATAGGCAGGTTCTGAAAAAGATAAACAAAACGAGGTAGAGAGACCATTTTAATAGCATTGACCCGACCGATTAAAGATAACGGAAGCACCCTCCATTTATCAATAGATATTTTTAACTTATTTATGGCTTCTGCAAAATTTAGAGTGAAAATTTGTTTAAATTTTTTCGGAATGATTAACCCCAAATAAGTTAAATGATCCTCTGTTACTCTAAAAGGTAATGACCTCCGAAACTGAGCATCCAACCCTTCCCCCAAGGGCATGAAAACACTTTTCTCCCAATTAACAGAATAACCAGAAAAAGAGCCAAAAACCTCAAGTGATTCCATTAAAAATGGCAAAGCAGAAGAAGGGTCACTCAAATATAAAAGCAGGTCGTCTGCATATAAGGAAAGTTTAACCTCAGAATGACCACATGATATACCCCTGATCTCAGAATGATTACGAAGATGGATGGCCAGGGGTTCTAAAGCTAGATCAAATAACAATGGGCTTAGACAACAGCCCTGCCGTGTACCACGCTGAAGAGGAAAGAAAGCAGACCTATCCGAATTAGTGAGTATTGCAGATTTGGGAGAAGAATAAAGCATTTTTATGATTCGTTTGTAATTCTCACCAAAGCCAAACCGATCCAGCACAGAAAACATATAACTCCATTCTATTCGATCGAAGGCCTTTTCAGCGTCTAAAGAGAGAACAGCTGCCTTAGAGCTCTTACTCTGATTACTGTACAAAATATTTAGCAGGCGACGTGAATTAAAAAAAGAAAATCGTCCTGGGACAAAGCCAGTTTGGTCTGGGTGAATTAACGAGGCCACATGCTTATTCAGACGGGTGGCCAAAATCTTGGCAATTACTTTTTGATCGCAATTAAGAAGACTTATTGGCCTGTAACTAGAAGGCTCCGTAACATCTCTGTCTTTTTTCTTCAAAAGGCATACATGTGCCTCATAAAAAGAGTCAGGAAATATTTCCTTCTCAATCGAATGATTTACCATTCTAAGTAGCAAAGGAGCAATTGCATTTGAATTAGCCTTATAGAATTCCACACCAAACCCATCAGGGCCTGAGGTTTTACCATTAGAAAAGGAATTAATTGCCTCCAAAATTTCACAGAGAGTAAACGGTTCCTCCAATTCCTCTCTGGCACATTCATTAAGTTTTGGAAAGTCCACCGCATCAAGGAATTGCTGTCCTGTAATGTTCAGTTCAGAACAGTTGGATGAGTAAAGCTGCTTATAAAATTCAACAAAACGATTATTAATTTCTTTAGGATGTTACTGTTACTTTCTAGTGCACAGTTACCACCCATTTATGGCTACAGAAAACTTAATGAGGAAGATACCCCCTGAGTCAGCGAGAGCGGGGGCGCAAGATGACTCATCGGAGGACTACACGGTTAACGACCCAGGACCGAACCAGACAATGAGAAGGAATGCCACTGTACATGAGGTTATAACAGAACAAGGTCCTTTGCTCCAGAGGTGCAGCTGTGGGTGGGCCAAAGTAACATCCCTCAATGGCCTGCGGATCCATCAAGGCAGGAAGAAGTGTATGAAGCCACAAGTGCAGGGGACTCGCATCGACCAATACTTCTTACGGAGCAAGCCGAGTCAGTCGAGTGAAGTTCAGCAGCAGGAAGAACCCCACAGTCTGCAGAACATCAATACCCCTGCCATTGGGGAGGCAGTACATCACACTGCAGGGAGTGCTGAGGCCTCTATTCCACAGCTCGCTACTGAAAAGAAGATCCAGGGACGAAGACCACTTGTGAAATGGCCTAAATCCCATGAGCAAAAAGATTGGCAAAATGTCGATGAGGATCTTTGCTGTCTGTTGGAACAACTTAAGGGACCAGCTGTGAAGAAAATGGAAAAAATGGGAGAGTTAATTTACAACTACGGAGCTGAAAGATTTGGAACTGTGAGCGGCACTAGAAATCCATGCACTACCAAGATCAAATCCAGGAGACAACAGGAGATAGATCAGCTGGTTAAAGAAAGACGGTTATTGAAGAAACAGTGGAGGAAAGCTTCTGAAGAGGAGAAGGATGGAATAAATGTGCTCCAAGCTGAGATCAAAAGCAGACTTGCAACCTTGCGAAGAGCAGAATATCTGAGAAAGAGGCGTCGGAAAAAAGAACAATCAAGAGCCAAGTTCTTTAGTGACCCCTTCCGGTTTACGAAAGGTCTCTTCGTAAAGGAAAAGAGCGGCAAGCTGGTAACATCAAAAGAAGACCTCGAGACATATCTGAGGGGAGTCCATTCAGACCCCCATCGTAATGACCCAATTGTCCTCCCCTCTGACATGCCACCTATACATCCTCCACATTCTTTATTTGAAACCTGCCCACCAAAGTGGAATGAGGTAGTTACAACAGTCCGGGGTGCAAGAACAGCATCTTCCCCGGGGCCGAATGGTGTTCCCTACAAGATTTATAAGAATGCACCAGGTGTGCTAAAGTTCTTGTGGAAACTGATGAAAGTGGTGTGGCAGAAGCAGGAGATACCAACGGTATGGAGAAGGGCAGGAGGGGTCCTCATCCCCAAAGAAAAGAACTCTACTGCTGTCGACCAATTTCGTCATATCTGCCTCTTGAATGTTGAGGGTAAGATCTTTTTCAGCATTCTGGCACGTAGATTGGCCCGTTACCTTGAGAAAAACGGGTACATTGATACAACGGTGCAAAAAGCAGGTATTACTGGCTTCTCAGGGTGTTTGGAGCATACATCCATGATCTGGCACCAAATCCAAGCTGCCAAGAGGGAGTCCAGAGACCTGCATGTTGTTTTTTTAGATCTTGCAAATGCCTTTGGATCTGTCCCACACAATCTTCTCTGGATGGCATTTTGCTACTTTGGTGTGCCAAAACCGATCCTCAATCTAGTCCAGGCCTACTTTCAGGACATACAGCTATGCCTCACAACAGAGCAGTATACTACTGCATGGCAGCACTTGGAAGTAGGGATAATGGCTGGATGTACCATCTCTCCTCTGACTTTCACAATGGCTATGGAGGTTATCATTCGTGCGTCACGTTGGGTGGTTGGGGGGGAGCGCTCAGCAGCCGGACTCAGGCTCCCTCCAATTAGGGCATACATGGATGACCTAACCACTCTTACGACCACCAAAGCTTGTACCCGGCGACTCTTAGGCAAGCTTCAGGACACCATCAAGTGGGCTCGAATGAAAATAAAGCCTTGTAAGTCCAGGAGTGTATCTATTGTGAAAGGAAAGTTGGCAGAGCATCGTTTCTTTATTGATGAAGAGCCAATACCAACAGTGGCAGAGAAACTTGTTAAGAGCCTCGGACGATGGTATGACGCATCATTGAAGGACACAGTGCAGGTTGTCCAACTTAAAGAGGTTACCAATAATGGTTTGAAGAGCATCGACAGCACCTTACTGCCTGGTAGTTTAAAACTCTGGTGCCTGCAGTTTGGCCTCCTCCCACGCCTAATGTGGCCACTGACTGTCTACGATATTCCTCTTTCCAAGGTCGAAAAGCTGGAGCGGCTGATTAGCTCTTATGCCAAGAAGTGGCTTGGTCTTCCCAGGTGCATTACCAACACAGCACTGTATGGAAAAGGTGTATTAGAGCTACCTGTGTCCTGCCTTACCGAGGAGTTCAAGTGTGCCAAGGTGAGGCTTGAGATGACTCTGACAGAGTCTCGAGACACTGTAGTTGCCAGAACTGCCCCTACCCGATCGACTGGAAGAAAGTGGTCCTCAGCTGTGGCGTCAGAGCAAGCAAAATCTGCTCTTAGGCACCAAGAAATTGTCGGGCGCGTACAGTTGGGGAGACGAGGTCTAGGAGTTGGGGAAAATGTACCATTCTGGCACAAAGCTACTCCTTTACAACGGCGAGGTTTAGTCGTGGAAGAGATACGCAAACAGGAGCAGGTGATGAGGCTTACAAAGGCAGTTTCACATGTGAAACAAGGCCAATGGACACAGTGGAAGGAGGTAGAAAAGAGGAAACTCTCCTGGAAGGAGCTGTGGGGGATGGAGGCATACCGAGTCAGCTTCTTCATTCGAGCAGTGTATGATGTTTTACCATCACCAACTAACCTCCAGCAGTGGTATGGGGAAGATGCCACCTGCTCCCTGTGTCCCTCTTCAGCAAACCTAAAACACATCTTGGTTGGCTGTAAAACAAGCTTGGCACAAGGCCGTTATACATGGCGGCATAACCAGGTGCTAAGGTGCTTGGCGGCCAGCCTTGAGGCCAAGCGAACAGCCACAAATACCCTCCCGCCTTTGCCAGCCAAGCAGTGTCCATCAATGGCCTTCGTTCGTGCAGGTATAACACCAAGTAAATCGCAGAGATCCAGCTCATATCCGGGCCTGCTGCACAAAGCACGAGACTGGAAGTTATTAGCGGATCTGAACCAGCGGTTGCACTTCCCCACTGAGATTGCAGTAACAAACCTTAGACCTGACATCGTCTTTTGGTCCTCCACCCTTCGCACTGCCTTCCTAGTGGAACTGACAGTGCCGTGGGAGGACTCAGTGGAAGAGGCGTATGAACGAAAGAGACTAAAGTACTCAGAGCTGGCAGCTGATGCTGAGCAGCGTGGGTGGAAAGTCAGGATCTACCCAGTGGAGGTCGGCTGTAGAGGGTTTGTTGGCCGCTCCTCAGTTCGGTTTTTGAAGGACCTAGGAATGCGAGGTCAGGCTCTGCAGCAGATTGTGAAATCTCTCTCCAATGCAACAGAGGAGGCCAGCCGTTGGCTGTGGTTGAAGAGAAAGGATAGTATCTGGGCCTGTAGACAGTAATAGTAGGTGAGCAAGGGGGGATCACAAGCTGAGGGGGGCACACCTGGGACGCTCGGTGTTGCCGATGAGCCCTCTGGAGGTGTTGTGGGTTAATCATCGAAACACTCGTGAAGGAGGGTGCCCACCTGATGACCCCAGTGAAGCCAGTGATCCTCGGCACTTGTCTCAATGTCTCTCCTATTTTCAGCTTATAGTATAACCATCTTGGGATACGTGGATTCCGGGATTGTAACATCCAGTCCTTTACCTGAGCTAAAGTACCATTCTGAGATTTAATTTGATGAATGGCCCTACTAGCCTGCACACCTTTTAGTTGCCTGGCAAGAAGCTTATCTGCCTTATCACCCAATTCAAATTGTTTCTGTTTAAGTTTAATTAACAAATTAGAGACATGATCACTCAAAATAGAGTTATATTCATATTTCAACTTAAGAATAGCGTTAAGGTCACTCTGAGCTTTAGATGAACGGAACATTTGTTCTAAAGATGGAAGTGTTGATTCTATCTCTTACGCTTCTCCCTCCTCAAAGAGGATTCATATGCAATAATATGACCTCTCAACACTACTTTACATGTTTCCCACATGCAAGAGTCTGAAACATCCCCCTTGTCGTTAGTCTCCAAAAATTGGTGTAAACACTTAGACATCTAAGACTGAAACTGTTTATCCATTAATAATTGAGGATTGAAACGCCAACAATACTGCGCCTTTGGTAGTGAAATTTTCAGACCCATAGAAACAGGGCTATGATCAGAAATCAAAATATTATTATACTTGGACTGAGTCACCCCCTGAATTAGTTTGGAGTCAATAATAAAGTAGTCAATACGTGTATAGGATTTGTGAACCTGAGAAAAAAAAGAATAATCACGAGCAGTCGGATTAAGTAATCTCCATATATCCACAAGATTCACGGATTTTATCAAATTATTTAAAACACCAACAGATTGAATAGGATGAGGAACTTGTGAAGAATGACGATCAAGATGAGGATCCAAATAGCAGTTAAAGTCTCCAGCAATTATCACATTAGTCGAGTTAGTATCTGGAATAAGTCCAAATAATTTCCTGAAAAAAGCAGGATCATCTATATTTGGTCCATAAACATTAATACATGTAATCGGGAAATTATTAATGCATCCGGATACAATAAGATATCTTCCCGCAGGGTCAGACACCACAGATTGCATTCGGAAAGGAATAGATTTCCTAAAAAGTATAGCCACCCCTCTGGCTTTAGAGGAAAAAGTGGATTGATAAACTTGTGAGATCCAATTTGCCCTAAGCCGCACCTGTTCGCTGGGTCTAATATGGGTTTCCTGAAGAAAAATAATATCAGCCGACAATGACTTTAAATGTGCAAAAACTTTTCCCCTTTTAATCGGGTGTCCCATTCCTCTTACATTCCAACTTACAAATGTAATATTCACTTCAGCATCGCTATTAGTAATAGTGCCACTACTCATACGGCATCTTAAAGAACATAAACACAAAATAGTAATAATCGTAGCATTATCTGGTGCAACACAAAACATAAGAAAAGAACTCAAGAACTCCCCACAGCTGCTCCAAGAACCGAAGCAGCAAGTATTCCCCATCAGCTCGGAGACAACAAGAGTGCAAAGTTAAACTAAGCTTACCTTAGCCCAAAAAAGAGCAGAAATAACGAAACACACAAGGAGTAGGCTAACACACACCCACAGAAATAAAGCTGCTCTCCGCCGCGCAAATAATCATTCAACTGAAATACGTACCACGATGAAAATAACAAAATAATCCAAAAATAGTCCACTTCAGATAATCGAGGACCATACTCAGATCAAGCTGAGTAGAGTCACACATAAAAGTTACGCAGAGTCATTCGACAAGTTATCCACAAACTTCTTAGCCTCCTCAGGAGAATCAAAAGTGCGCTCCCGCCCGTTGTGATGCAGTGTCAGTTTCGCTGGAAAACGCAGGGACCATTTCAATCCGGCCTCCCGTAGAGCTTTCGTGACTGAACTGAAGGCACGTCGCCGCGCGGTCACCTCCGGAGTATAGTCAGGGAAGATGTGAATCCGCTTTCCTTTATATTCCAGAGGAAACTTTTCATGGCTCAGACGAAGGATTAAATCTTTATCCCGATCATTGTGGATCCGTGCGATTATAGTGCGAGGTCTTTGTCCTTCAGACGGCTTGGGTAGCAGAGCCCGATGAGCTTGGTCGATTTTCACAGGTTTATGGAAGTTGTCTCGACCGAAGAGCTCAGTGATCAAGTCTGAAATGAACACGGAGGGGCGTCCCCGTTCCTCACCCTCGGTTATTCCCACAAATTTGAGGTTTAGCCTGCGAGAGCGTCCCTCCAAGTCATTCAGTTTAGTCCAGAGAGATTTGTTTTCTGCACGCAAATCTTCACACACCTTTTCGACCGCACCGAGGCGTAAATCACTCCCATTCAGGGCACCTTCAATCTCTACCATTTTTTGTTTAATGCCGGCCTGTTCTGACTGCAAGTTAACCAGCGTGGCGTCCAACGCATCCAAGCGAACACTTAGAGCTGTCATCTTGTCCTCTATCAGTTTTTTTAAATCATCTCCTTGGGCACCAATTGCAGCAAGTATCGCGTTCACATTTCCCTGTGCGATAGAATCACTTGAATTGGCGTCCTCCTTAGCTGCAACGGTTTTTGAAGATTTCTTCGACGCCATTTTGCGCACACCGAATGAGTTAGTGAATAACGAAAATCGCGCTCAATCCACTTAAACTTCACGAAATATTCAAAACAA
The DNA here is from genome assembly GCF_949319135.1 of Squalius cephalus. Classification (NCBI taxonomy): domain Eukaryota; kingdom Metazoa; phylum Chordata; class Actinopteri; order Cypriniformes; family Leuciscidae; genus Squalius; species Squalius cephalus. The sequence goes on from NC_137125.1 coordinate 24,941,297, forward strand.
CTGACAACTGGTAACTTTCAAAAAGTTGTTATCGCCTGTTAGGTGAACAGATGGTATTTAATTTACAAAAACATTCAAAATCTAGTGTCAGCGGAGAAGAGCTCTGTAAAAAGCGACTACTCCATGAACTGCGCGCATGCGCCCCGGGCAATCCGTGTATCATTCGTTCAATCGTTTTTTGATTTAATATTGAAAGTAGAAAAATGAGAAAACAGTTCCTTTTTCGATTTTTCATTTTTTCCAAAAAAACGAAAAACAAGAATTCAGCTTGATTTTTCGTTTTTCGTTCTGAGGTAGCAAAATTAATAAACAGCTGGAAAATTCGATTTCTACACGTGGGCGGGAATGAAACGCCCCTTTCCTCTGATTTGTCAGCCGAAGATCAAACTGTCCCGTCATCAGCTCTTCCTCAGTTCTGCACTGCAGAATAAGAGTCCTCCGTTGTGTGGATTCTTAACGCGTTTATTGCAACTTTTTCATGTTTTCCATCAACGAGACTAATGAATGGCTCGACACAACCCGTACTGGGGAATAGACTAGACGGGGCTTTCTTCTTTGTAGACCAGAGTTCTCAAGTGCCAGGGGATTGCTATTTTCATATTTTCCGAACTGTAAAGTTTTTTTTATTTTTTTATCATGAACCACGCTGAGTTTTATTCCTAAGTGACTATATAATGCATTTTACTTCAAATAATCTAAATGTTGACTTTGAAAAGTAGGCGCGTCCGAAGGCTATTCACTCTATTTTGGTTCATTTTTGGTGTGCGCCAGAAAGATGTTCAAGGAGACTGAGACGCACTAAAGTAGAAATCATGTTGTTTTCTTTATTTTTCAAAGGCATAACATTTTGTAGTCATTTTGAATGTACACAAATAAAAATATATTTTTTTACTGTTTCGAATGACAGAGTAACGAATAACAAAGTTATTTCCCCTGCTGAGCAACAAATCCAAGTGATGGCGCCGACGCATCGCTCGCTCTCACAACATAGGCTATTATCAGTTCACTTCTGGCATTGCTAACTTGACATCGCAGCCTGTTCATTATTAAAATAAAACACAGTCAACCAAATATATAAAAAGTTATTCTGCTTAATTTAATTTGTCTGTTGTACAATATAAAGGCTGTGCCGCACAGCAGTTATTCCAAACTCATTTCCCATGCTGTGAAGATGATGATTTAGCCTATACGTGTAGGCCTATATTGGGACTCGACTGAAGTTTAAAGCCTTCTTTACATTACTAGTTAGCATCCAAATTTTGCATTGCAAATATGGAAACTTGGGACCGAGATGCGCGAAACCAACGTCGGTACAGTTTCAGTTTCGATTCAAATAGCCTAAATTTGTTTAGGCTTGGCGTTTAAAATAGGCTAAATGTTGTTTATAATAAAGGACACAATAGGCTATTATTATAAGCTATTAGGTTATATTTTTATTATACGTGGCTACTTATTTTTTATTCTTGTTGTTTTCTGAATACCATTCATTTAAGGATTTGACATAGGCTAGGCAAATGTCAAAGGGGAAGTAATGGTAAGGGGAAGTAAAATACGCATAGAAATAGCCTATATGTTATTAATAGTGTTTATAATGTTAATGTTGAATTTTATTTACCGGTCTTTTTCTGAATAGGCTAATAATAAAATGCGTTTGTTTCCCTCTCAACATGACCCAGTGCACTGCGCACAAGCGCACATCTTTGAGATATAAATTAATAAATTTTAATAAAACACAATAAGGACATTATAAAACTCAGAAGAGTATGTATTTTAATATCTCTGTTGTTCTCTGTTCTCCCTCCGGTTGTTAGATAGTCAGTCTGAATGACAGTTCATGCGTTTATGTTAATATAGCCTAGGCTTAGGCTATATATATAGTCAATGCATTATTCTTTTCTTTTTCTATAAGTGTTAAAATATTTAATTTACAACTAATTATATTGATTATCTATATCTACATTTATTATTTAAAAAAAAAATTACTGGGCGATCGAGGGCGACCATGTTAGGCTAACAGCCGTCATTTACCCTGCATACCGAGCTGATGCAAAGCATAAAGTTAGGTGAATTTATATCTACACAGAAGAAAGCCCTGTGTAGTTTATTTCCCAGTACGGGTTGTGTCGAACCATTCGTTAGTCTGGTTGTTTGATGAAAAAAAGATTAAATGTAGTTGCAATAACCGCGTTAAGAATCCACACAACGGAGGACTCTTATTCTGCAGTGCAGAACTGAGGAAGAGCTGATGACGGGACAGTCTGATCTTCGGCTGACAAATCAGAGGAAAGGGGCGTTTCATTCCCGCCCACGTGTAGAAATCGAATTTTCCAGCTGTTTATTAATTTTGCTACCTCAGAACGAAAAACGAAAAATCAAGCTGAATTCTTGTTTTTCGTTTTTTTGGAAAAAATGAAAAATCGAAAAAGGAACTGTTTTCTCATTTTTCTACTTTCAATATTAAATCAAAAAACGATTGAACGAATGATACACGGATTCCGGGCGAGCCCGTTCTTAGGCTTTGCTTTTAATCTCCTCAGCCTGATTAGGGAAACCAGGATATTTCTGAGAAATTGGGGACAAAAGCCATCAGAGCGAGGCCGGTTAGCTCAGTTGGTTAGAGCATGGTGCTAATAACGCCAAGGTTGCGGGTTTGATCTTCAGCTCTTTTCTTTGTGGCCATTGGAAATCGCGCTGCAGCACCTGCACACATGCTAGGGATCGCTCCTCGACTTTGTCTTTGAGAGCGATGGACACCAGCTCTCCATTGGCAAGGGGAATTAGCTCAAATGGTAGAGCGCTCGCTGCGCAAAAGAAGGGGTCCAATCCCCCGCACGCAAGCGAAAAAGACGCAGAAAGCGGGAATACGCGCACAAATTTGCCCTGCAACAATATTCGGGCTATATTCCTGTGCGTTATGGAGGAGTTTTAGTTACATTTGAAACAAGTCACCCTCCGCGGGCTGGGCTCGAACCCGTGTTCTGCACGACTATAGTGTGTGATCAACTGCGCCTGCGCCTGGTTTAATAAAACAAATAAAAATGTTTCTTCAAATATGTGTTTTTTTTTGTGTGTGGGATTGATTGATATGATTTATCAGATTTATTTTAGGACACTTCAAATGTTTTATTAAAATGAATACACACAAATATTGAAATGACACTTCAAATGTAAAATGTTTTATTAAAATGAATACACACAAATATTGAAATAAGTACACACACACATATAAATATATGTACATACACAAAATATATATAGAACATTATGAAAGAGTGGGTGGGCCCATGTACAGATTGCACATTCCAGTCCCAAGGCAATTAAAAGCAGCACGATGAATAAGAGTGTGAACAGTATTTATTTACTAAAACTAAGTACAAGACATTAATAAACAACAATAAACAACTAACAATGTAGAAATAGAATAGAACATTCTGTAATATACATGAAACAAACAAGACATAACAGAAAGATGGAAAAAAAGAACATTAACTGTATTTACACATAGATATGTATTTACAGGTATTTACAAACGATCTTTACTGGCATAGATGATGTTTACTTACACATATTTATTTACACTAATGGCTGTACAGGACCAGGTAGGTAAAAAGGTAAGAATATTTACATTTTGACATCAATTAGTTGCAGCTGAGGTAAGTATCAAGATTTATTTACATGTTTACATATTTACAGTCTAGTATTTACAAGATTATTATAATGGAGGTGGCTGTCCAGGTTTTTTCTGCTGGCGCTGTTCTACCAGCCACTCCTCTAAAGATTTGCCACCAGAGACACTGGGGCAAAACGTGGCACTGCCGAAGCGGCTGTGGCCGAACTCCTTAGTTTTGGGCTTGCCACACTTAGAGCATTTGTTATATGCCACTTCACGGACATATTTCCTTCTGTGGGCTCCACTGGCCTCCTCTTCTGCCCTGCGTCGCCTGTTCCTCTGAGTGAAGCGGGACACAGACACCGGGGCAGTGGGAGCAGGAGCCTCTGGCGTGTCAGGAAACACTGGAGTTGGAGCCAGGAGAGGAGCAGCTGAGGGGCCACCTGCAGCTGCTGCCATCAGCGTGGGCACAGGGTTCAATAAAATGAACTGGGGCAGTGGCACAGGAACTGGGGGAGGAGTAGGAGCTGCTGGGGTAATGGGCCGCACAATTGTAGCACTGGCAGGTCGTTTGTCCGGCCGTAGCTTAGGAGCCTGTCCCGCTCTGTTAGGAGGAAGGACAAACTCGTGCCGGGCCCCTGATGTAGAGGGAGCCTCATCCAGCCTTTCCCGCGGAGCAGGAAGCTGTGAGCTGGCCACAGAGATGCGGTCTTCTGCAGCAAGGCCCTGGGAAAGGACAGTCACTTCCTGGGTGTTCTCCCTTCGATTAAACCTGCAATCAAAAAATGTATTCATTATAAATAACTGCTATCCCTTTCTTTCAAATGTCAATGTAAAACCATGCTTACCACTGAGTGAGAGTCCTCTGATTCAGCACAAACAGCTGAAGTGACGTGGCCTCCATCAGAGTGTGGCAGTTCAGCACCAGGTCTCGGATGTGCTGGTAATCGTTGAGCACCTTAGTCCAACGAGGAAGACGGACTCCATCTTTCTTAGTTGGGGACTTGTGCAGTGCACACAGTTTGATGCACATGGCCTCGACTAAGCGACTGGTGCTGGGCCACTGAGCCGGCCCCCCAGGGTGACCGATCAGGCACCTCTTCACACTCTCCACACCAGGTGTCACTCCTGTGTTTTTCGGAGCCTTTAAGCGTCCGTGGGTCAGTTTGGGCTGGTGTCTGGGCTGATAGTGGATCCTCCTCTTGTCCCCATCAGGAAGAGCAGTCCACAGATGGATGACCTCTGTGACCTGCTGCTCGTCCAGGTAGAGTGCCTGACGGAGGGACACCAGGTACTCAGCCAGATCCTGCACCTCATCCCAGCCCGCAACGCCATCGGGTCCAAGAACAGGAGCCTGCAGGGAAGTATTACAATAACAATACACAGCATGTTAAATGTCAGAGTGTAAAAGCAAATAGAAACTAATAATGAGCAGCTTACTTACAGGAGCCTGGTCTGCAACACTGGACCCAGTTGATGTTGCAGGAGCAGAGGCAGCACTTGGCTGGACAGAAGGCTGTGGAGGAGACTGCAGAGGAGGGTGAACAGGGCGCTGCAGAGGAGGGTGTAGAAGAGGCAGAGCAGGGCGCTGCTGAGGAGACTGCAGATAAGGGTGAACAGGGCGCTGCAGAGGAGGGTGTAGAAGAGGCAGAGTAGGGCGCTGCTGAGGAGACTACAGAGGAAGCTGGGCAGAGTGCAGAGGAGGCTGAGCAGGGCGCAGAGAAGTAGATTGCAGAGGAGGCTGGGCAGGGCGCAGAGAAGGAGATTGCAGAGGAGGCTGGGCAGGGCGCAGAGGAGGCTGAGCAGGGCGCTGCAGTCCTTGGCTGGATGTGGGTGGCTGTAGTGAGGATGGTCCTGGTGCAGAGGGACAGGGGTTGAAGGCCTGGGGGCCACTGCTGTGGACTGGGACAGTCTCAATGGGGTCATAGAGGACTGGCACTGTGAGGTCCTCAGGTTCCTCCTCAACGAAGCCTTCGTCCTGCACCACCTCATCATCCATCTGCTCCACCAGCCGATCCTCCTCTTCTGGGTTATCCATAACAGTCAGGGATTTTGACTGACTGTACAGATACTCCATACCCAGCAGCTCCCCTGCAAAAGAACACACATACAAAGCACATTCACATTATTATAGCTGTAGTGGCTATTTGTCCATAACAAACTGAAACAATCAAACTTTTCAAAGTTTTATCGTTTGTAGGCTTGATGCAGTTTAACAGCTCAAAAAATGAAAATAATAAACAAGAAAATAATAAGCATAAATGCAAAATAAAGCAAATTCACTTTAGCAAAAGAAAGCAAAGAAATTAGGCTATAAAGGCTCAAATTAAGCCTAAATTAAACAAAGTACAAATAACTCCAACAATAGTTGAAGTATTTGAAATAAAATATAAAAATGTACACTCAAACACTCATACACCTGTATAATGTATAATCTTTTGTTTGAGTTAACATGAATAATTCTCACCTGTGTAAGCCCCTGGAGGCTGGTAGCGCTCATCCAGGGACATCTTCAGCACTTTGCGGCTGAGCCGGTCCATTGCCTCCCTCTCAGCGCTGCTGTAGGTCCTCAGGTCAGTCTTTCCCCTCACTGCTTCATCCATCCGGTCCTGGTTCCAGCGCATCAGGCCTTCCAGGAGATAGGCCTGGAAATGTGCATCACTGGCACTGGTCCCTAGAGGTTAAATAAAGTCAAATATATGTAATCTATGTATTCAGAACAGCAGAACAGGTTATAAAAGTTTTAAGTTTTTAGCAGGTTATAACCTACCTGGGATGAAGCGATTTAAATGGAGGTGGAAAGACTCCAAGGAGGTGGAGCCACGAGCACAGCGATAGCAGCTGAGCTCCACACCACCCTTCTTCACTGTGTCTGTCTTCTGATACAGAGGGAAGCCCTCTGGGTCCTGAATACAGGCGATGTGCCTCTGCTGGTCTATCCAGACCTGTTGGATGCGCTCGTGGTCCAGCAGTGGTACACCCAGAGTGTCCCTCCCCTTCTCACTGTCCATCTCTTCAATGAGCGCCTTGATCCTCCTGGTGGTCTCCTCCACTCCTCTGGTCCGCTTGCGACAGTGCAACGCCAACTCCTTCCTGGTGATCAGCTTATCCAGGGCCTTCTCTGAGACTGGACCAGCTCCTCTGGCCTGTAGCTCCCCCTGTTTGGCCAATCGAAGAGCAGCGACATCATCTGGATCCAGCTCAAAGATGCACCTGGAAAGCCGAGTCATGAAGGTGCCGTAGATTTGATGAGCCTCCGTGATGACACCTGCGGCAAAGCGCCGCATGAAGTGCCAAATGTCTAGGCGCACTTGGAGCTCATCCCACTCTGTGAACATGGCTCTCACCTGCGACTGTCCGTGTGCGTGTGGGCTGCAGCAGTCTCTGTCCACATACATGACGGCAGGCGGTGCCACTCCCGCCTCCCTGTACCTCTTCATGAGACCCGCCGCCATGGGCCACAGTCCATGCCCCTCTGCCGCTGTGAGCACTGACACCAACACCTGGCCGTGCTCATTGCCTACATTAGTGCACCAACCAGCAGTGTTGGCAGCAGCGCCGGCCAGTTTTTTGGTGACCTATGTAAAAAAAAGCAGTTGAATAAACAAATGTAAGAAAAATGTAAGCTAATAACATATTATTCAAACTTGACTTTTTATACCTTTTTGGTGGAGTCCATCTTGAGGACAGAGCCAAAGACAGAGGTTATTTTGGCCTTGACCTCAGGTAGCCACGAGAGGACGTCCCTGGCATACACAGACAACAGCCACTTGGGTTTGGGGATGGGTGGGAGGGGCGGGGGCGCAGAAAAGACTGGAGGCTCAATGATGGAGGAGTCTGTGAAGGGCTCACAGACAGTGAGGTACTCCAGCGTCCGCTGTGACCACGCTGAGGTGTGCTGCTCCTGCAGCTTTTTGTGAAGCTGCGTGACAGTGTTGCCTTGGGTCCTCTCCCGCATCATTATGACTACACGGTAGTCACACGTGTACCTGCAGACAGTCAAATAATTCTGTTCAGTGCCACATCTTATTATTTCAATGTTAATGTCAGTAAAGCAATGTATTTGATTTTATACAGTACAACAAATTACAGTGCATTGCTCTAAATATGAATGTGTTCTACCTGTATGTCAGAATGGCGGGGAATTTTCTGCGGTGTCCCATGTCGAGCTGTCCCAGGATGTCTTCAGACCAGGCTGGATACTTCTTGCACCCTTTGCACTCCAAATACTCTGTGGCCATGTCATACCACCCGTCTATGTCCAGGACCTTGCGCACAGTGCAATAAAGGCCAGCAGCTGTCAGCTTGTGGTTATTGCAGGCTGACACAGACAAGTGGAATGGACCACATCTTCAGCGGCATCCAGAGGAACAGAGGGCGGCAGAAGAAGATATCAGGAGAAGCAGGGGGCTGGGTGAAGACGGTCGGGGGCTGGGGAGGGTACCACCAGAAGTTGGGATGTGGCATCAGCTCAGGCTTCCCTGTTTTTGTGTTGGCCCTGAACAGAGTCTTCCTGATCCAGTCCTGCTGGAAAGATGGGAGTTGCTCGTTCCAGTGGACAGGAAGCTCTGCAGGCGAATGGGACACCTGGTCAGGGGTCCACAATGCTGGAGGAGCAGGAGCAGGGGCAGGAGCACGAGCCGGGGCAGGAGCAGGGCCTCTCGAGGCCGCAGTGGCTGGAGCGTAAAAAGACACAACATAATTATCTTATTGTTTTAGACTTTCACTGCATGACTTTCTCAGCTCTGCTGGACAGCTACTGCGATTACAAGGTTTAGTGCAAAGCATGTATGATTAGTAGACAGGCGACATGATAATGAAACGATGGAAGGAAGCAGTGAAAATCACCATTAGGACAAATACAAGCACCATTAGGACAAATACAAGAAGAAAAATGAGATGGGATCAGCCAAGTGTGAAGCAAAGCAGCCCAAACACTGTGAGCACCTCTAACTACAACAGCCACTTATTCCAAGGGGAGTGGGGGACGTGTGAGATGACAAGAATGAGCTTTAGTCAGTGATTATGATAAAAAATTAAATAAAAACCTTTTACATACACCTTTAAATTCCCTTTTTGCTTTGAAGATGTTCACTCAAAGAGTGAATGTAGATTGACACCTGAGAAGTGCCATTCCGCTGTGTTGTAAAATAAAAGAATATGATATGTCATTTAAAAAATACTGTTGTCACAGAATTGTTTGTAAAATATTGTTTAAGATTTACATACCTTGAGGAAGTTGCTCCTCAGCTTGTGAGGCTACAGTTGCCATCTCCTCGTCATCTTCCTCCTCAAAAAAATCCCTAGCAGCAGAGTCTGTAAAATAACATAAAACACTAAGCACATGTCACCAACACACTTGTATGCGTTAAGTGATACTCACCACATGTAAAGAGCCGTCTCCGGGCTACGGACTCAGGCGCAGGAGGGAAACGTGGTCCTGCAGCTGTTGTTTACAAAACACGTATTTTCGTTAGACATATATACTGCATAATATATACTGTAATGATTTTAAAGCTTGCAAATCACTTACAGGGTTTGGCTGGAGACAAAATCTTTTGTGCCAGCTGTGAAGCAGATAAATGCTTCCCCCGCGCCAACAGGGCCTTCACATTGGTAGCCAGCAGTGGCCTGTTCTGAGTGGCAGCAGGTGGAGGAGGAACAGACACAGTGGCAGAAGGCACAGCAGCAGTGCGGGCAGATGCAGCGGGCACAGTGGTGGTGGGCACGTGGGCTGGAGCCTGCCTCTTCAGCACGTATGCTTTGAAAAGGGCCATGTTGGTGTTGGGCCTGGCCTTTGCCTTCTTCAGGTAGGTGATGAGAGCCTGGGCCTCCTTGCTTGGGTCCTCATACACCTCCTTCATTGACCTACCCTTAAAATCACCAAACTCCACCATCAGACATCCAGAGTCTCCCGTCCTCTGGGCCTCCTGCAGCATGGCCTGTTTTTTCTGATACACCTCCACAGCCTCGCCTACCTCCCTGATCTGCGAGGTGTATCTGAGGAACAGGTGTTTGTTGGCCGACAGCGGGTTGTCCCTCTCCTCCTCCCCCAAAATGCTGCTGACCAGATACACAGCATACCCCAGGGAGTTCTCCAGCAGCCACAGGAACCTCTGGCCCTGGTGTTTCCCAAACTTGATCTTGCAGTGAGCCAGAACCAGAAACCCGTCTCCAGGATTCCCTCCATTCTGCCTCACAAAGGCAGTGGCCTCAGCCAGGACCTCCTCCTTACACCTGGCCCTCCCTGCCACCACGATCTCACTCCTATTGGCCTCCTCAGTTGGCCCCATGAGGAGTCGACCCTCAGAGGTTTTTCGGAAAACCGGGTATGCATACATAATCTGAAAGGACACAGGCATAAACAGAACGTTACATAGCTGTCATATTCCAACTGAAAGTATTTTACTACACCATTTGGTTTTAATGTAATTAATTAATGATCATATGTTTTATGAATTGATTTTACCAGCATTATTGTTATTTTATACAACTGTGAATCACTTTGAATTGCCTTGTGTACAAATTGTGCTCTACAAATAAACTTGTCTTGACTAGCCTTGCCTATATGACTGTAAATCATTTAATAATTGAAACACTGGATTTATAAAACCTTTCAGCATTCAATGAACTTACAATGGGCTTAATTCATTTACAAATCATTCACTGCTGCCCTGGAGTAATTGTAATTGTAAGTAATTGTAGTAGCATTGATTCATTTATTAAAATACTGTACAATCTTATCATATTTCAATCTATATCATTAATTAATCTTATCCAAAAAAAATAAAAAATTGTTTTTGCCTATTCATGTCTTTTTAAATAAAATAATAATCATAATAATAAATGAGTCCTGGTGTCCTCTACAGAGGACATAGTATATAACATATATATGAATAAAACATTATTTAAAAAAAAAAAAAGGTTTTTGTAAAAAATGTTCTTATGCTCAAAATAATGTAATGACACAAAAAAATACTAAATTAACCCTCTGGGGTCTGGGGTGTTTTTGGGGTCCTTGAGATGTTCTGACATGCCCTGACATTTGTGCTTTTTTCAGTTGCTTATAAACATATTAATGGCAAAAAAAAAATTACACACTATTTAGCACAAACAGGGCTACCATAATATGTGAGCAACAAGAATGTACATGTCTGCATTTTTGAGAGAATAATGTTTATGCGTGGTTATTGAAAAAACTAAAAACTAAAGTTTCTGAAATAAGGCCACAAAACACATACTAAATATGTGGCAATAAGACTTTTGACTAATGGATTTCATCGCCTAGTGTTTTTTCTTCAAAATGATATGAAAATCATCCTGCCTAATCATCCACAAAAAAACGATACATTGATTTTAGTTTTGTGAAACACTTTTAGTTTGGAAAGCCAATATGCGGATGGGGCGTAAACGCTCCAACAGCATCATGCATATGTAGTAGTTCACACCTGGTGAGACTACGTCCCTGCATACTTAATGAGCCATTCATTCAGGTGACGTGTCACCTATAGCTAACTTAAATATACAAGCTTCATAAAAATGATCATTCTAGGAGAAAATTTCAGATGGCATTTAGAGGCTTTTGCATCTGAACTCTTCATACACACACACATATATATATGCATGCACATACATACTTTATAATCTTTTCAAAACTAGTCAACGTCTTTCAAAACTAAAGTATACATTTTATCATACGTATTTCAAAGTAAAGGATTCATTAGTTAGTTGATGACTTTATTTTTGACAAAACACATACAGTATATATTCCTCATCTCAGTATAGCAATACTAAAAGCTGTTCATTCAATACAGCAGTATTTGAAAATCGATCATATTTTGTAAAATTACATTTATATTTGCATTTATGTCAAAACCTAGACACTTTTAAACATCAAAAGGACATTTATTAATATGTATTCGTGTCAAAATGACAAATAAACAGATTTTCCTATTCAATTTTGCATGGAAACGCTTCCAAGACGCTTGCGTGTCGCGTGAAAAATAGGCGTCGGTTCTATTTCTAGAATGCACGCGTTTTCCACGCGGCTCGTGCCGCGCCTGAGACGCGCGTCTCACACAGGCAGTGTGCAAACTCTAAACTGTTAACATGGGAGCCGAAATAAAAACGGACACGCCACGCAGCTGAGACGCTTACGCCACGCATCCAGTGTTTCACCGGCCTTATCCAGCGGATGTGGGCGTTTCACAGGTTTGTATGGATCGCCTCACATTTGCGTTTGAATAGCGCGGTCTCCGTAGGCGGAGTCACATTAAAACTTAATTAGCTGAGATGAGAACGACTGACATCTCTATCTTTACATACATATTATATAAACTGTGAATATTTGTTTTTTATAAAAATTACTTCATTTGAAAGAAGATAATTCAAGCTTCATGCCTGTGTGACTGTATGCCTGTTTGACTGAGTATTCGCTGAGTTACAGTTCATTTTCGGACGCGTTTCAGAATTGACTTCACTGACGGAGAGTAGGCAGAACTCGCATCATGTTTATTTTTCTTTATTTGGCGAAAAGCA
>NC_137125.1:24985944-24993444 GCF_949319135.1 Squalius cephalus
TCTGTGGTGCGTGGCTCTCCACATTTAGTGCATCTGTTGGATGTGACTGTTCTAGTGTATTTACGCTTTTCTTTTTGTGGCGTGTCTTGCATTTGACAAGGGCCAGTTGTGCTCTCAGAATGTGGTGTGCAAACTCTACTGGGTGCAGTGGTCTGGGGTGGCGGCAGAAGCAGAATGCTACTTGCTGTAGGGGTTGGTGGCACTAGGAGTGGCATGTAAAAAACTGCTGGCTGAGCTGTATGTTGTTTTGGCTGTATGGTTCTCAGCTCAGCTCTATCTTTGACAACTAGCTTGGTTTTTGCCCACCCAGCCGTGTCAAGTGGCATGTTGTAAGTGTGTTCATGCATGTGTGGTGTGACTTGAGTGGGCCTAGTGTTTACTCGGAGTAGTGGTTCACTGGCAACAGGGCGTTCATCAGGCAGTACCAACCCTTGCATCAGAATTGCAACTTCTTGTGCCTTGAATCTTTTGTTATGCCACTGTATCAACGTGGTCTGATTTACAGTAACAAGTTGCAGAGTTGTATCTTTCATAATAATGCCGTTGATTAAAATGAGCTGTCGAATCTTTTTATAATCATTTAGAATTAGTGACCATCTTGAAAGGGTTTGGTGTCCAATTTTCTTGGGGCTATTATGAATGTTGCACAATCTGATAAATATTGTTTCTACAAGACGGCTGCAGTTTGGCCACTGAGCAGCTGAACCAGTAGAACCAAGTACACACCTTTTTGTACTTTCAACTCCTGCAAATACAGCCTTCTTTTTCGGAGACCTAAACCGACCAGTGAGCAGTCTCTCCTGATGTCGAGCAGCATAAGAAATCCGGTCCTTATCGTGTTGCTCCAAGTTCTGCCAAAGACCCACAATGGTGCTGGCCTGCTGATTGGTAAGAGTGAGGCCTTTTTCATTTCTTAGCTCCACCAAGTATTCCGCAAGCTCATCAACACGATCCATTCCTGCCAAACTCTGTTCATCCACGGCCTAGGAGGAAGTATTACATTAGATTTGAAGTATTTCAAGAAGGTCAAACATCAATAAATATAAAGCATACTGGTATTTCTCTTACAACTTGCTCTGAAGATGTAGATTGTCCAGGTAACCCAGACGGGACCCCCAGCAGGTGAGTGGACTGGACAGGAGGAGCGGGTGCAGACGGGACCCCCAGCAGGTGAGTGGACTGGACAGGAGGAGCGGGTGCAGACGGGACCCCCAGCAGGTGAGTGGACTGGACAGGAGGAGCGGGTGCAGACGGGACCCCCAGCAGGTGAGTGGACTGGACAGGAGGAGCGGGCGCAGGTTGGACCCCCAGCAGGTTAATGGACTGGACAGGAGGAGCGGGTGCAGACGGGACCCCCAGCAGGTGAGTGGACTGGACAGGAGGAGCGGGCGCAGGTTGGACCCCCAGCAGGTGAGTGGACTGGACAGGAGGAGCGGGCGCAGGTTGGACCCCCAGCAGGTGAGTGGACTGGACAGGAGGAGCGGGCGCAGGTTGGACCCCCAGCAGGTGAGTGGACTGGACAGGAGGAGCGGGCGCAGGTTGGACCCCCAGCAGGTGAGTGGACTGGACAGGAGGAGCGGGTGCAGACGGGACCCCCAGCAGGTGAGTGGACTGGACAGGAGGAGCGGGCGCAGGTTGGACCCCCAGCAGGTGAGTGGACTGGACAGGAGGAGCGGGCGCAGGTTGGACCCCCAGCAGGTGAGTGGACTGGACAGGAGGAGCGGGCGCAGGTTGGACCCCCAGCAGGTGAGTGGACTGGACAGGAGGAGCGGGCGCAGGTTGGACCCCCAGCAGGTGAGTGGACTGGACAGGAGGAGCGGACTGACCAGAAAGCTCAGGAGCACAAGAAGCCGGTAGCACTGAGATCATATCAGATGTGTCCAAAAGTAAATCGGCAAGAGTGACCTCAATATGTTCAAGTTCTTCAAAGCCCTCATCAGTCTCTACTGGCTCTTCCAACTGCTCCAGCAATGTATTTGCCTCCTCGGAGTCTGACGCCATACACTGTAGAGGTTCATTGTTCTGCCTCAACAGGTACTGCACTCCAATCAGTTCACCTGAAAATGCAAAACCAATTTTGAAAAAAAAAAAAAAAAAAAACTACATAGAAACAGAGACAGAACTATGAGCATAAACATACAATATTAAATATGAATACCTGTGTACTTTGCGGGTGGTGTAAAAGAAGGAATCAGCTTCCTGCCAAAAACCTTCTCATAATCTTTATTCACACTGTGAACCAGCTCGCCCGAGTATGTGCGCAGGCCAGAGGCCTCTGCCTCCAGAGCAGCTGCTGCCCTGTTGTGGTTCCAGCGATGTAGCCCATCTAGTAGGTAGATCTGGAAGTTAAGCGAGTTTGCACTGTTTCCTAAAGTAAATACAAAAAAATGACAAAAAGGAATAAGGTAAAGTATTTCTGTTAAACATAAACATTATTGAGTTGCACGTACCTGGAATGAACCGGTTTAAGTGACAGTGGAATGACTCCAAAGATGTAGAACCTCTGGCACAGCGCAGTGTCTGCAGTTGCACTCCTCCCTTGGTGATGGTGCCAGTCTGTGTGTACAGCGCCACACCAGGTGGGTCCTGAATACACTTAACATGTCTCTTCTGAACACGCCAGATGTGCTGCATTCTGATGGGGTCCAGAAGAGGAACACCAAGGGCATCCTTACCCTTGTCACTGATGAGCTCACTGATGAGCTGATCCAACAGCCGGATGGTTTGCTCTTCTCCACGAGTCCTCCTCCTGCAGTGCAGCTCTAACTCTTCTTTTGTTATGTGCCGATCTAGCTGCTTCTCCGTCAGAGCCATCAGGCCTTGCTCTTTTAGCTGTGCTCTTTTTGCCTCTCTCAGCTTGTTGACATCAGCAGCATCCCACTCAAAAATACATGCTGACATGCGAGCCATGAAAGTGGGGTAGAGCTGGTGTGCATCAGTGGTGCATCCCACAGCCAGGCGTCGCATAAAGTGCCAGATGTCGAGGCGAACAATCAAGTTAGGCCATCCACCAAATCTGGCCTTCAGCTTGGTCTCACCCACATCCTTGCAGCAGCCACAGTCCACATAGAGAGCAACAGGAGGGTCTACACCTGCAGCTTTATACCTGCGAGAAATAATTATCAAAAATAATTAAAGAATTTCATCATCAAACAACAGTAAATTACAAATGAAAATTGTAAATAGTAAATTCTAAACTAAGGACAAGTTAAATTACATGTAACTGAAAATGTATTACAGGTAACATACCTGTCTACCAAGCCAGCTGCCATAAGATCCAAACCTGGTCCCTCACCAGCAGTCAAGACACTGATGAGCACTTGACCCATCTCGTTACCAACGGATGTCAGCCACTGTGCAGTGCCTTTTGCCGGTCCTGAGAGCTTTTTGGTGATCTAAAACAAACATATATATTAAACCAACAGTAGCAACTCCTTCAATGGTTCTATTGCATGAATATAGAGCTTATGCGTGTAATGTCATAAAAAAAATTGAGTGGCTATCTCTGCAATGTTATTCTTGTTTTAATCTTTGAATTGTCCCTCAATTTGACATTCCATCTTATGTTATTAAGTTGTTCATTCATTTGAGGTTCCATTTCTATTTAGATTTAAATAGAAATAGAATCTGCATAACCTCAATACAATAATAATTAAAGATGTACCTTTCTGGTGGAATCCAGTTTTAAGATGGATCCATAAGTGGAGGTGATACTAGCCTTGATATCCTCCAGCCTGAACAGGATGTCTTGGCTGTACACCACTGAAAGCCACTTATAGCTGGGAATTGCCACAGGTTGGGGAGGCTCTTCAAATGTTGGCGGCATCAGGCAACTTTTGCTGATAAAAGAAGCACACTCGCTGGTATACCGCGCAACCCTTTTCAGCCACTCTTCACTGTGGTTCTCTTTCAACTGGCCAATCAGTCGGACAGGGCCATTCCCCAGACCACGTTCCCGTAGGAGGCGTATCACCCTGATGTCACAGGCATATCTGTAATAAGAAATAAATTATATATACATGGATAAGCAACTGACAAAAATCACACAATAATGCAACATACCGGCGGGTAAGAATGACCCTAAACTCAGAACGGTGGGCCATGTCCAGCTGCTCAAGTATTTCCCTATTCCAAGACAGGTAGCTGCGGCGGCACTTGGAGCAAATCAGAGTCTCTGTGACCAGGTTGTAAAAGCGGTCAATGTCAAGGACCTGACGCACCCGCCTGTGAAGACCTCCACTAGTCAGAGGGCTTTTACAGGCTTGGTCCGCACACAGCAGCCTGACTTTCCACAGCCTATACGGCATCCACAGCAGTAAGGGATGGGCAAAAAATCTGGCTGATGTTGGTGCCTGGTGGTAAATAAGGGATGGCTGTGGAGGGAAATACCACAACTGGAGATGGTCCTGGAGCTCCAAATTCCCACGAGCACCAACTCTGAACAATCCTGTGGAGACCCATTGGTGATCCTCCTGGGGCATGGTTTTAGGCCACAGGAGAGGAACTGCAGCAGAGTGCTCAGGCTGGAATGCGCTCTGTAGACACAGAAAAGGACAGGTCAAATAAAGACAAAAAAATACTAACCAAACATAGTAACAAGTGCAATGTTTTACCACATTCACTCCTAAACTCTGCCCCTCCACTGGCCGATGCCGTTGTTTTGGAGGCGGTAATGGAGGAGCAAGAAAAAATGATTCTGCACTTGGAGGCTGTGGTGGAGAGATGGTTTGAGGAGGACCACCTGCTAGCACTGGAGCCTCACACACATGGGCAGCTGCATTTGTAGCAGTGGTTGAATGAGTCTAAAAATACAAGGTATAAAAAAATTGTATCATTGGAATTTTTTTTTTCAGCAAAGAATTAATAATTATTCATTACTTACATGAGCTTTCCGTCCAACATTTAAATTTGGCTTTGCACTCTCCACATGCTTTCCACCAAATCTGGACCTTTTAAACTTTAAAGAGAGAAGTATTAATATGACAATTGTGAACCATTTTAAAACACATGCCATCATATGTACCGAAGAAAGGGTGAGCTTGGGCCTTTTCACCAAACTTGCGGGTGTAGTGTCAGCCGTGGGATGCTCTACTGGAGCAGTGGTTGGGAGCTGAAATATGACAAGAATATAAAATATTTGAATTTGTTATGAATTCTCTCTCACATAAAGCTATAAAATCTACCTACCATTAAGGAGCTACATTGACCACTAGTTGATTGGTCTGCACTGCTTGTGGGTCTAGATGAGGCTGTAGGCACTTGCTGCTGCATAACAAAAATGTATAAAACAGTGCATATATATACAGTATGAAATAAAATTTCCAAGAAAGTCTGACTTAGAAAGATGATGGACAAAATCACCAGTGATTTAAAGAAAGCACAATATTACTGTTCTATTCTATGTTAATAGTATAAACAATAATGTATAAGAACCCCTTTCATGCAAATGACGTGACAAATTTAGATTTGGGTTTTTTATTCAGTTATTAGTGATGTAGTTAGTTTTAACCTTATGACCTTCTTTTACCTGCTACGCAATTTCCTCTGCTGTGGAACAGACCTTTTGCCAAACCAACCCAGATAGAAACAACAGAAATTGTCCAAGAATACATTAATATTAAGAAATACCACATTTTTATATTGTGTGCACACTGCATCAACTGTAGTTAAACTGAAAGAGCCCAAATTAGCCTACCTTATGAGGATGAAATCCACACAAACACATCTGTGGCTGGGAGAAAAGCGTCCGCTGGCCTCTCAGCTGCAGAGGGCACTTCTCTATCTGTAAACAAAACAAAAGATGCCACTTACTTACCAAATTTTGTCTTGTACAAGTTCTTGTTTTATGCTCATACTGTACATACTGAAAATATAATATGTCTACTACTCAAAATTAATATATCTATATATATATATATATATATATATATATATATTCCTTTTGATACTTTTCCTACATACCTTCTGATACAGACTGTACCACTTCTTTTGCCTTGGAGCAGGTCGGTTACCTGCATCTGATGGCCAAGGGACACCAGTGGAGGCAAAAGACCTGAGCCGCGAGACCCACTCAATATCATCCATAGCCTTGTGGCTTTTTGATTGTTGTTTGGACATTTTCTGTAATGACAGATAAGCAGTTGTATTCATGTTATAGTGTAATTACATTAAGTCATCATGGCAAGGGCCCAAAATGAGGGATTACAGAGACATGCACCGAACATGTATGCAACACATGATATGTACCACACCAGCTCAATCCTGTTAATAACCAGGGCTTGACATTAACTCTAACCAACTAGTCAAACACTATTAGATTTCTATTGTATTCTACTCTCACAAGCCCCTTTGTTCAGATGAGTGCACATTTGATTTTGTATGCTATAAAAAGAACTAGTTGTACCATGTTTTTACTGTTTTGTTTTCATAGATTGTATAGATATATAACCTTTGATAGTTTCATATCAAGCCCTGCTTGCCTAGAAAAGGCGGATTATTTTGGCGCAAAAGTGCACTCCTTTGCATATGCCTACAAATAAACCATGAATATGGTACCAACACATGCTCAATTGTATTTGGTGACAGCGTAAAGTGTTACATTTGTCATAAAGTTAATATGAAGCTACTGATGGTAGTAGTGCGAACCTAGCGTAAAAGTTTGTTTACAACATTGGCTGACCGATAATGACAAAAGCCGCATTTAGCGGCAGCAAACAGGCTAGCAAAATCCTATATGAAAATAGAAACAATTGAATATCCAATAATACACATAAAAGTTCTTACCGGAATCGTCAAGAGTACAAGGAGCAAGAAGGATGAGTTCAGAGTTCAGCGTTCAGCATTCTGCATTCAAAGAAACAGCATCGGCAGCTTCAGCATCCACCTGTCGTGCGATTGGCCAGCAAAAAATGGACGCCTCTAGATGATAGGCTATTGAATTATTGACCCACCCGCCTGATTGGCCAGCGAAAGATTGAATCTCTAAGGTGATTGGTCGCCATATACAGTCCTACGGCCGTCGGGTACCGCCATTTCGGCCAGGTACGAAGGCGCTTTAGCCAGCAGAGATTTTTGGGAGACCGCCCGTCACTTTCGAGACGAGCAGAGCTGAAGGTCCGATAGAAAAAACAGTGGCCCGTACGGGGATCGAACCCGCGACCTTGGCGTTATTAGCACCACGCTCTAACCAACTGAGCTAACCGGCCTCGCTTTGACTGCTTTTGTCCCCAATTTTTTCAGAAATATCCTGGTTTCCCTAATCAGGCTGAGGAGATTAAAAGCAAAGCCTAAGAACGGGCTCGTCCGGGATTTGAACCCGGGACCTCTCGCACCCTAAGCGAGAATCATACCCCTAGACCAACGAGCCGACGCAGAGGCCCTTCCTTCTGCTGCCTGGCCGCAGACATTTGCGCTTGCATGGCTTAAAGCGCAATATTTTAATTAAATCGACAACCAAATGGTAGCCAGTGCAAAGTTGCCAGCACAGGGGAAATACGGTCT